>NC_057802.1:362701132-362724550 GCF_018294505.1 Triticum aestivum | reverse complement strand
CACTCCCCACCAGATCCCCTCTTCCTCACTCCCGCTCTGCCGATCTGGAGAAAGGGGCCGACGCTTTCGTCGTCGTCGCCGCGCCACCATCGCGGCCACTGCCGTCCCCGGGTGCCTCCGGCGTGTCCACCTGCCTCACCGGCCTCTGCTACGCCCTCCCCGACCACGGGCTCAGGTCGGAAGCCACTAGGGAACCCACTGCCTCCCCGTCTTCAACCTCCGTCCGCCACGGTCGCCGCCATCTTCCTCCTCTCCGGCGACCCCTGCTGCTACTAAGCCTATCACCGGCCTCCGTGTGCCGCTCGGTGAGCCCCTCATCCTTCTCCCTCTCCTTGTTGACTTTGGCGCGCCCCCTAGCTGCTTTCTCCACGCGCGCCCGAACGCAGCGCCGCGGAGCTCGTCGACGGCGAGTCTCCGGTGACCAAATGGTCATGGGCGTATGCCCGTTAGCTTCACCGCATCGCGCAGCACCCGCCTAGCTGGTTAGTTTGGCCGCTCGCGCGCTCTAACGCCGCACCCGCTCGAGCCCAAACTCCGGCGCCGCTTCTGCTCGTCGCCGGCGTCGTTCCGGTCGTTCCCGGCCCCAGCCATCGCCACCATCTTGCGTGCGACGTCGAGCCGCGTCGAACGCATCTGGCTACGACCCCGGAAACCCCCTGTGCGCGAAACCCAACCCCTCTCCCGACGTGCGCCGCCGCGGGAGGCTCGCTGGAGCAACTCCGGTAGCCAGCGCCGACGTGGCCGGCCGGGGCCACTCCCCTGGTCACCGCCTCGTAGGCCCTGGGGGCCCCGTTGACTGGGTTGACCCAGTCAACGTGCTGACTGGGCAGCCCAGTGGCGCTGACGTGCGGGGCCCACCGCATAATTAATTTACCTAAAATGTTTGTTTTAATTAAAATCAATAGTTAAACTAAATAGTCACTGACATGTGGGGCCCAACTGCTAATTAACCACGTTTAATTAAAGTAACCCACTGTTAGCCCTCTGTCTATGACATGTAGGACCCACTGGTCAGTTTGACCAGTCAGCGGGTCTGTTGACCTGCTGATGTCATGCTGACACTCTACTGACGTCATAATTCCTTTTCTGTTAATTAAATAATTCCAGAAAATGTTTAAACCTTTAGAAACTCATAGTAATTAAACCGTAACTCCGATGAAAATGTTTTCTACACGAAAGTTGCTCAGAAAAATCCAACGTATCCAAATACGTGGTCCGTTCATCTGTCACATGCCCCTAGCATGCTGAACATGGAACCGTCCCCTCTCTTTCGTTTGTCCGGAAAAAGCCAAACGCCGGGAAAACCTCTCCGGATGTTTTCCCTCTCCGTCTGCAACGTGTAGTACTGCGTTAGAACACCCCTAGCTATGCATATCGTCTTGTCATGCTTAGTGTTGCATCTGTTTGCTTGTATTCATTGTTTCTTCCCCCTCTTCTCTCCGGTAGACTACGAGAACGACGCCGCTGCTGGTGCCCCGACCGACTACGCTGTTGACGACCCCTCCTTCTTGCCAGAGCAATCAGGCAAGCCCCCCCCCCCCTTGATCACCAGATATCGCCTATTCTTCTCTATACTGCTTGCATTAGAAGAGTGTAGCATGTTACTGCTTTCGGTTAATCCTATTCTGCTGCATAGCCTGTCATTGTTGCTACAGTTGTTACCCTTACCTGCTATCCTACTGCTTAGTATAGGATGCTAGTGTTCCATCAGTGGCCCTACACTCTTATCCGTCTGCCATGCTATACTACTGGGTCGTGATCACTTCGGGAGGTGATCACGGGTATATACTATATACTTTATATACATGACACATGTGGCGACTAAAGTCGGGTCAGCTCGTTGAGTACCTGCAAGTGATTCTGATGAGGGGGCTGAAAGGACAGGTGGCTCCATCCCGGTAGAGGTGGGCCTGGGTTCCTGACGGCCCCCGACTGTTACTTTGTGGCGGAGCGACAGGGCAGGTTGAGACCACCTAGGAGAGAGGTGGGCCTGGCCCTGGGTGGCGTCCGCGGATACTTAAAATAACACGCTTAACGAGATCTTGGTATTTGATCTGAGTCTGGCCATTTGGTCTATACGCACTAACCAACTACGCGGGAACAGTTATGGGCACTCGGCGTCGTGGTATCAGCCGAAGCTCTTTTTGACGTCAGCGACTGAGTGGCGCGCGCCGCATTGGACCGTAAGCTCGCGCTTGTATTAAGGGGGCTAGGTCTGCTTCCGGCCGCGTACGCAACGTGCAGGTGTGCAATGGGCGATGGGCCCAGACCCCTACGCGCATAGGATTTAGACCGGCGTGCTGACCTCTCTGTTGAGCCTAGGTGGGGCTGCGACGTGTTGATCTTCCGAGGCCGGGCATGACCCAGGAAAGTGTGTCCGGCCAAATGGGATCAAGCGTGTTGGATTATGTGGTGCACCCCTGCAGGGAAGTTTATCTATTCGAATAGCCGTGTCCCTTGGTAAAAGGACGACCCGGAGTTGTACCTTGACCTTATGACAACTAGAACTGGATACTTAATAAAACACACCCTTCCAAGTGCCAGATATAACCCGGTGATCGCTCTCCAACAGGGCGACGAGGAGGGGATCGCCGGGTAGGATTATGCTATGCGATGCTACTTGGTGAACTTACCATCTATTCTCTTCTACATGTTGCAAGATGGAGGTGGCCTGAAGCGTATTCTTTGACAGGATTAGCTATCCCCCTCTTATTCTGTCATTCTGCAGTTCAGTCCATCGATATGGCCCTTTACACATATACCCATGCATATGTAGTGTAGTTCCTTGCTTGCGAGTACTTTGGATGAGTACTCATGGTTGCTTTTCTCCCTCTTTTCCCCCTTTCCTTTCTACCTGGTTGTCGCAACCAGATGCTGGAGCCCAGGAGCCAGACGCCACCGTCGACGACGACTCCTACTACACCGGAGGTGCCTACTACTACGTGCAGGCCGCTGACGACGACCAGGAGTAGTTAGGAGGATCCCAGGCAGGAGGCCTGCGCCTCTTTCGATCTGTATCCCAGTTTGTGCTAGCCATCTTATGGCAACTTGTTTAACTTATGTCTGTACTCAGATAGTGTTGCTTCCGCTGACTCGTCTATGATCGAGCACTTGTATTCGAGCCCTCGAGGCCCCTGGCTTGTATTATGATGCTTGTATGACTTATTTTTATTTTTAAAGTTGTGTTGTGATATCTTCCCGTGAGTCCCTGATCTTGATCGTACACGTTGCGTGTATAATTAGTGTACGATTGAATCGGGGGCGTCACAACTTTCTTCCTCCTTCAACATCCGCCGACACAATGGCCAGGCCCTGTGAAGGCTGGTGGAAGAACATAGCATTGACGAAAAATCCAAGTATTGACGAAAAATGTTGTGCCCGCTTCAATTTGGTCGGGTTCCCATAAATTTTGTCTGATTTATTCAAATGACGTGTCTGAGCATTTGATGGACAGCGTTGGATAGTCCGCAGACGCATCCACGGATGAATAGTGTGTCCGATTTGCGGGACACCGTTGGAGATGCCTTAAGATATTGTCAATGACTTATATAGGGCTAGATTAACTTTTCACTATGGTAAAAAGGAAATATATCATACTGCCAATTAAAACAGGAAGGCAATAATTGGCCCCGTATAATTTCCTTTAAAACAATTATTATTACTATCCTCTTGCGTGGTTTGAAATCACAATTCCGCACCTTAATTAAATTTATAAAATGATGATGTCTACATACATTCACCCCTGCACTCTGAGCCTGGTACCCAACCAAGATCGCCGAGCCCGAAGGAGCAGGGTGGTTCATCGAATATCCGGTCTCGCGGGCGATGCTTGAGCTGGACGAAAGGCAACCTGAGCTGTGGCTTCTGGCTGAGCCGATAAGGCAAAACCAACTTATCCCTCTCCGGAACGTGGAAAATCGAACGAAAACGAGAGATTATCTCAAACATTTAGAACGTGGAGAATGGAATCGAGAGCGCCGCTGAAGATCAATTTTGGACGGCTGGAGGGAAACGTCGAGGGCCCCGGGCTCACGGCCGCCACAGGTGGTCGCGTCCGAGGGATGTGCCGCAGCGCATCTACAGTGCCAACGACGTTCGACGCCTCCACCCGGCTTTTCCCGAGATGGAAATACAAATATCCCCTGATGTGTTCAGCCAGACATGCCGTTGCTCGTGTGTCACGACAGGAGAACGAAATGGACACCGAGTGCTGGACTCGTTTTCTTTTCTCTTCTTTTCTTTCATTTCATTTCATTTTCTTCTCTTTTTTGCCCAATTCAGTGAGTGGAGGTCAACATCCGAGATAGCTCTCAGTAGGCATGAGTATATACAACGAAAACTATGTACTGTGCAAGACTTGTTTTTTTTAATATATACGTCGGTCAATTTGCAGACTAATATGCTTCTTAATTTGCAAAATTAGAAGATATTACATACTCCTAATGAACATGGCAGCAACAGTATACTCCCTCCGACTATAGTGGAATCTCTAAAAAGACTTATATATTGGAACGGAGGGAGTACATAAACTCAAATGTTATGACATCGATTACTACCTCTGTACCCTAGCCTACAAAACATCTTATATTTTGATACGGAGAGAGTAGTTCACAATGTTTCACATTGCTGGTATACATAAATTATTACCATCCAATATTGCCGTATATGAAGAAATAAAGCTTCAGTTTTCAGGGTGGGGTCTTACAGGAAAGATGGCCACAACACAAATAACTGAAAACCCCTATCTAGTTCCTTGACTTTAATTCATCATTTGAACTCAAATCTCTTCGGCACAAAAAATGAATCAATTGATTTGTCATCTATTCAGCATTTCAGATGATTGGGCAGTGTTCACGAAAGTAGCGCTCTTGTTGAATCCTTCAAGTGTCATTATTCTTATTGCTTCCAAGCTCCTATGGAATGTGAAATCAAGCTGCAGGAACAGATTACTTGCATTATTGTTCGGTTGTGCTGCACTTGAATCGATATAAAGATCATTTTTTTCGAAAGCATATACACTGGATAGGCGAATGGTGCCTAAGCATGACAGAGAAGCGGTAAATATCAAATATTTTAAATTTCTATCAAGCATTTCAAACCTCTTCTTGTTCTTTTTTGGTGAACGGCCTGAGAACAAAGTTGGCAGGATCCATCTTCCCAGGTGGTCGTCCAATGCCTGCAAAAATATCATCAAGAATATTTCAGACAATAGTAACAATGTTAGAAAAGGAGAAAAGCGACTGACAAAGTGACATACCAATTCTTAGACGTGGAAAATCACGACTCTGCTTGAGATGGTTGATAATGCTTCTCATCCTTTAGATGGTGGACAGATGCCAAGAGAAAAATAGCTCTTGTCAGAACAAAAAATACAAGAAAGAATCCCAGCTCATTGCAACTATTTTATTAGGTTCTTCCAAGCTCTTCCCAGAACAATAACAAAGGAAAGATTCACAATGATAAAAGTTATTGCGTTTACATTTTTTACTGTAAGTAATAAGATCTATATATGAGTAAACGAGGGAGAAATAAATGCACAAATGTCAGCATGCTAGTTAAGTTCGCCCGCTGCATTTTGTCTGTTGGGTACTAGGCTTAGGGAGAGGCTCTTGCCCCTGGGGGTTAGACAGAAGAGTTTTTTCTTACTCTCCTAATTATTGCTTGCTTTATTCTACAAAGGGTCTTATTTATATAGAGGCCTAACAATCCAATCTAAGGACCAAATCATAGATCTTATCTCTAATTGGCTTAAGGACCGCAAAATGATATCTTCCTAATTGAAAACTTCCTAACTAAGAGATCACGGGAATCATTTCACTAAATTGGCATTGGATAGACCATTTACTGTGCGTACATAACATCAACACAGCCTGGAACCTTACAAGTTAGAGCATCTCCAGCCGCGCCCCCAACAAGGCCCCCCAGGCGATTTTTCGGCCGCCGGCGCCAAAAAATCGGCCCAGTCGCGCCCCCAGGGGCCCTTTTTTCGCCGGCTCGGGCCAAAATTGGTGCCAGCGGACCCAACCCGAACCCAGCGCGCTGGGGGCGCTCGGGGGCGCCGGGCGAATCGTTTTTGGCGCGAAAGCGCCGCGGGCCAGCCGCGTCAGCGACACCGCGACGGGCAATGGGCGCCAAGGAGGTTCGGCGCGTCCTCCTCCTCTTCCTCCTCCCGCTCCTCCTCCCACTCCTCCGGCACTCCGACGCTGCTCGGCGTTAAGGCCGAGCCCGCGGCAGAGACGCCGCTCGGTCGGCGCACTCGCAGCGGCGGCATCGTCATCAACGAGGGCGGCCGGCGCGCCTCCTCGTCGGCTCCTCCTTCGCGCTTCGTCAAGCCAAAGACGGAGCCGGGGCTCGCGCCGGTGAAGACGGAGCACGGCGAGGTCGAGCTCGACGACGAAGCGGCCCTTGAATGGGCACGCCAGGACTCCATCAAGATGGCGACGGAGCGCCAGCACGCCGCCCTGTGGCGCTTCGAGCAGCGCCGCCGAGGCCGTGACGAAGGAGGAGTCGTCATCATCGACGACAGCGACGACGATGACGACGCGCCGCCGCCGCCACCAGCCGGGGAGGGGTCCAGCAGGGGCGCCCGAATCAAGGAGAAGAAGGCCGACGATGGCGGCGACGACGGCGACTTCTCGGCCTTCAGCAAGTTTTTTTTTAATTAGTTTTTATATGTAATGGCGACTACTCGACTTAAATCCGTGAATATAAGCCCAAGTTTGCCGAAATTTGGCGTGTTTTAGCCGAACTTTGCGTAAATTTGCTACACAAATTTTTTTTCCCCGCGCCTGGGGCCGGCCCTGGGGCGGCGGCTGGGGGCCAACTTGCCCCCAGGCCCATTTTTTTCGCCGGGTCACCCCCCGGCGGCGATTTTAGGCGCCCCATGGGGGGCCAACGGCTGGAGATGCTCTTACAATCAGTTTTTAACATCACAATGCCATTACATTGAACTGAGTTCAAAGAACAGTTCCAATAAGTATATGATTATTCTATGTTTTTGCTTAGTTAAAACTTAAGAGTGCTTAGCGATTACATGCCTACAAAGTCATGAGGCTTTCATCCTATAGTTTGTAAAATAAAGGACGGGACAATAGGTTATGTATTTATACAGGAAATGTGTTTCATTAAAGGAGAAAAGACTGGAGTACCCATTATGCCCGCCATGTCCACCTTTTGGCAGTAGACGCAATTTCGCGAAGGGTAAATCCAGATCATCGTACATCTGCATAGAAGAGAAGAATGATGTTGGAACCAAATTATATTGATCTGTGACAAAAGGAACCAAATCAAGATTAGCATTTACCACAACAACTTGATTAAGTGGTATCTTGAAATATGAAACCAGCTGCCCAACCTGTATAATTCAGGGCGTCAAACAAGGGAACAACGGAAGAAGTAGTTTCAAGTTTGTTTTGCAAGCATTATACTTACAGACTCACCGCTTGCATTCATAAATGTTTGCGGCTTGGCAAGCATGATAGGAACATCTCCAATACGACCTGAACGATTACAAACAATTTTACAAATGTCTGTGCGCCTACAGAATTTTAAAGGAGTGACATGCATCTAGTGATGTTAAATAATCAGGAATAGATTATCCTGAAAACTTTGGTGGGAATATTACCTTTGCCAACCATTGCCTTGAACTGCATACTGCTGAGTGATACACCCTCTGCTTCTGCTATAGCATCAATCATCTCGAATCCAACCTGAGAAAAAATGGATACAACCTTTACTTAAATAGAGATACTGTAAATAGAAGTCATGTGCAATTCAATTCTATACAACAAAGTATGAAACAAGAGCAAACTTAAACCAAATGACAAGCAGTGCAGAATAACCAGTTTTGGTGCCTATAAAGTGTAGTATCCTTCGTAATATATACTACCTCCGTCCCAAAATAAGTGTCTCAACTTTAGTACAACTTTGTAAGTTGAGACACTTATTTTGGGACGGAGGACGTACTTTTATAGCATAATGACCTTGGATAAATAAGTATCTGGCTAGGACATTTAGCTGTTGCTCCAAATTCTTTACCAAAAAGTGGTGATTGGTCTAGATGACCATCCAGATACGGATACTGTCACACTGAGATAGTATAAGATGAAATTTCTGATAACCACCATGATTACAAGATGTGTTTATCAACAACAGGTTAACAACCCATCAGACAATATCTTCAATCGGCCAGCTAAAACAGAAAGCAGGTTTACACTCGCAAAATTGCTGCTAGCATGTTCCTACAATCACATACCAAATGTTCATGCCTACGACCTCAATTCACTAATCAAAGCGTGCAACTATTTTGGCGTCCAACTCCAATATGTACCACTTCTCAACATTTCAACCCACGAGTAACTAGGATAATTCCACAATCCCACCGAGCAGAATGATGGATTTTACAGTGAATACAGCATGCACGGAAGCTTACGTTGTGGCGAGTCCTCTGGTACATCTTCCCGGGGTTCCCGAGCCCAACGAACAACCACGGCTTCCGCGCGCCGCCGTCACCGACGGGCGCAGCTGACGAGGAGGCGGCCCGGCAAGCGGAGGCGGAGGAATAGCGCGACACACATCTAGGCCTTGCCCGCGCCAAAAAGGGGAGGCGGGAGGCCGAGGCGCCGGAGAGCAGCCGCATCGCCGCCGTTGTCGCCGGCACCACCAGTTGGGCACCGGTAGTGATTGGATGGGACAGGGGCCTGAACTCGGAGGAACGCTGGGCTTCTTAGGTTAGGTTAAATGGGCTAACCATGCAGGTAGTTAGCTGAATTGGTCGTTTCGCCCAATCTAACCACACATACACACACACACAAGACTTATTTCTCATTGCTCAATCACCTCAAAAAAAATTCTCATTGCTCAAAAAAAACAAGGCTTATTTATCAAAATTCACCTAAAAAAAGACTTATTGCTAAAAAAATTGATTCTAAAAAAATACTTATTTTAAAAAAACTTGATTCTAAAAAGAGACTTATTTCACTTTCTAAAGAAAACTACTTACTTCACAAGCAGTTAATCCAATTAGCGGTCCTTCTTTACAGTCGTTTTTGTCTGGACTAGGGATTCATATGTGGCATGTTCTCGACAAAAAAAATTGATCATCAGTTACCAGGTGTATAGTATGTGGTTGTAATAATAACAATCAACAATCACTACATCGATAGTGTATCACCACTAGGTAATAATTTACATGTTTCTAGGCATTTCATTGTTATGTACAAATAGGGAAGTGAGTATTCAAATGTCACCAACAAGTAAAATACGGTATTAATACATCATAAAACTATATAATGCAAGTTTTACATTGATGGAGAATGATATTAGTATCCTGATAAACAAGATAATATAAAAGATAATCTAGCAAGCAAGTGGCATAACTCTTGTTTATCCATAGCGAGGCAAACTTATCAAAACTTTTCTCTCTCTGTTGTTATTAAGCATACTAAGTCTTGTGACAATCTTGCTGATTTGTTCACTAAATCATTATCGGCGCCATCCTTTGAGAGATGTGTGTGTGGAATCGGTATGATGAGACTTAGGGATATGCAAGGTTCAGGGGGAGAAACTTCACAAACTCGTCGTTAAAATCTCGGTCCCGATGATCGAATACTCAACTTCACGGTTGAGTGGATTGTACTCTTTTTTCCTTGAGTGAGTTTTCCTGATGTTTCTCACACGAGGTTTTTGACGAGGCAATTCGTGCAATACAATAACGTATACTATGTGCTCTTTCTCCATATTTTTCTCACTGGATTTTTTGGAGTTTGAGGCATGAATATACGGATAACTGCCCGAGGGGGGTGTTGGGAAACTGATGGGCCGATAGGAGCGGCCGCAGCCCGACTCAGCCAACGCCCTCCTGTTGACCGAGCGTTTCCCTCGCTTAGTGTAAAGTGGGCACTTATCCCTCCACACCCTAGTTATATACAGAGGAAAGCACCCTTTGTACAGACAGTGGATGATGATAAATAAAGAGAGCACTACCCCTACATCTCTGTGTCAGTTTTACTTCTTGTACCTTTACGTGATCGACTACGCCTACGATGCTATCGTTCCGCAACCCTTAGACCGGACTCACCGGCAAAAGTTGTGGAACAATTAGTACGACTAATTTGTTGCCTTTGCGAGAAAGAATGGTGTTGAATCATATACCACGCCTAGATTAATAATGTTTGGAAATTATTTCAGTCATCAAGTCTTCTACATTTTTTTTGCGGGAGAACTCTTCTACATATAAGAAAACCATACTATGTAGGTTCATCATAACTTGCAACAAGAATATATATATTTTTTTGAAATGGTCACCGGGGGGGAAAGGCTCCCCACCTGAATATATTTCAAAAGGCCATAATGCCAAATTAAACAACCAAATCATATTCTCAGGACTTTTTCAAGAAGAAGCAACAATCGTTGCTTGTCATTTTCATTAAGATTGGGGAAGAAGAGCGTATTGTAGTAGTAGTAGTAAAGTTGTATGCATCAGCTACCAGTTATCACTTATCAGTAACACTCGAGCCCAAAATCTTACCGAACTTCCCAACACCCACTTCCGTCAGTTGTTTATTTTTCAATTATCTCATATAAGAACAGCACCAAATTCAAATTGTTGAAGTACCCATGGGCCATGGAATAGTCTGATGCCAGGTCGGTCCAACACAACACAAGCCCTAGAATAACAGCTTCTCACCATATTCAGAAAGAAGAAAGGTGCACAGCTCACTCACTCAGATACGGTGCTACGACGAAAAAGATGCGAATGACGCGCACTTGAGAGTATTTTACTCTGAGAGATCTCTTACTCTGAGAGAGTCCAGGAAGCCAGAAGAGCTATACTATCATCAACTTGCACTTGTATAATGGATCCGACCAGCGTCAATAATGTGTCAATGTGTGCAGTCTAGAGCCTAATAAACATTTGAAAAACGGGCGTAATGGTGCGTCTCCGCCGACCAGGATGGTCTCTACCTACGATTAAGTAAAACCAGAATCATCTCTGTTCTGTTAATCAGCTGATCAATATCAATTTTTTGTAGAAAAGTGTAACGCCCATACGTGTGGGGTTAGCCAACTCACCTACACGCCTTCATCATCGTCCAATAACTTATGCACGAATCTTGGCACGAATTAGCTGATTTTGTATACCACGTAAGACAACTCGCGTGTGTGGTGTGTGAGAAAGGTCGCCCACACATTCGTTTTACCACACGGAGGGGCCGGTGTGTGGGCGTTTAGCAGTTCGCCCACACACCAGTTTTCAGTCACGCACAAGGGCTGGTGTGTGGGCGTTTGCCATCTCACGCCTCCTCTCCCACACCCAAGCTGCCAGTTGCCATGCGTTTTGCAGTGTACATGGCAACTGCCCTAGTATGATTGCAAGCAGATGGCAACTTTTTTTTTGTACCCGAACATGTCAGTTGCCATATGTTTTGCATGGTACATGGTAAACTGCCCTAGCGTGCACGTAAGCAGATGGCAACTCTTTCTTTTTACATGGCAACTGCCCTAGCGTGCTTGTGAGCACATGGCAACTCTCTCTTTTACCCGAACATGTTTTTTTGCCATGCCTTTTTTTGTAGTGCTACATGACAACTGCCTAGTGTTAGTAGGGGGCAACTCCTAAAGTTTTGAAATCATAGCAACTGCAGTAGACCAGACCACACATGGCAACAGTTGTAGTTGTTCAAAAAATGGTAATCTGAAACTTTGACCTGAGATGGCAACTGCAGTTGAAAAAACATGGCAACTGTAGTTGTCCGACATGGCAACCGTAGTTCAGCAACATGGCAACTGCACTTAAACGAACATGGACGAGGGTCCGGCCCATGGCAACTGCGGGCGCGCAGTAAAGTCACGTGGGGCGTGCGGGACCACGAGGTACGAGGCCTGACGTACCGGGCGTGTGGGCGTTATCTATTTCGCCCACACGCACGCGTATAAGAGGGACCGGGAGGGAAACAAAGAGGCGTGTGGGCGCTAGTTGTTTTGCCAACACACAGGCGTGTGGGCTGGTCCTCTTAGGCACCACACAGAACATGTGGGCAGATCCCTTAACGCCCACACGTGTGGCAGTTATCGGCGTCTTTTTTTTTTTTATTGCATCAGTGCCTCCGAATCCGATTCAGGTATCTGATGAAGGAAAGAGCTCTAGCACTTCTGATTTCTTGGAAGGAAGTTCTTGTTTCCAAGAAGCAGCCCTGTGTAGTCAGATGCATGTGAACATGTTGACTACTGCAGCAGCATTACGCCTCGTCATTAAATAACGGGAGCAAGTTGGAGGGACGGCTCCTCCTCCTTTTCAGTTTCAGTTATCAGCCACTTGAGCCCACTGATCGATGGCACGTCCAAAACCAGCGCACCACGCCCCATATTCCCTCACCAACCTTCACTTCTCCACACCCATGGCCGCTCGTCTCTGCATCTGCATGGCGGCGCTCCTCGTCTCGCTGATGCCATGTGGCGCGGCACAGCCGGCGTCGTCCAACGCCGCGGACCTGGCCGCGCTGCTCGCCTTCAAAGCACAGGTCGAGGACCCTCTCGGCATCCTCGCCGGCAACTGGACCGCCGCCGCGTCCCCTTGCTCCTGGGTCGGGGTCTCATGCGACCGCCGCGGGCAGCGCGTCACCGGCCTAGAGTTCGACGGCGTGCCGCTCCATGGCAGCATCGGCCCGCAGCTTGGCAACCTCTCCTTCCTCTCCAGCCTCGTGCTCAGCAACACGAGCCTCGCCGGCCCCGTGCCGAGCGAGCTCGGCGGCCTGCCCCGGCTCCAGAACCTCGTCCTCTCGTACAACAGTTTGTCAGGTGCCATCCCCTCCGCCCTTGGCAACCTCACTGGGCTCCAGTCTCTTTACCTCGACAGCAACAACTTCTTCGGCGCAATCCCATACGAGTTTCAACACCTGAGGAAACTTCAGTCGCTGAGATTGTCACACAATGACTTGAGCGGGCCGATACCGCCTGGCCTGTTCAACAACACGCCCGATCTGCGTGTGGTACGTCTCGGGTCGAACCGGCTGACGGGAGCGATTCCTGACAGCATCGGCTCGTCGTCGAAGCTCGAGTGGCTGGTCCTGGAAGGCAATCTTCTCTCAGGCCCCATGCCTCCTGCTATCTTCAACATGTCCCAGCTGCAAGTCATAGCCATCACAAGGAACAATCTCTCAGGTCCAATCCCTGGAAATGAGAGCTTCTACCTCCCCATGTTGGAAGTGTTGTCCCTCAATGAAAACCAGTTTGAGGGACCTATCCCGCCAGGTCTTTCGGCGTGTCGGAACCTTGACACGCTCTCCCTCGCCGTGAATGATTTCACCGGTCCCGTGCCATCGTGGTTGGCAACAATGCCGAACCTCACAAGAATTTACCTGTCAACAAATGGCCTCACTGGAAAGATCCCTGTGGAACTGAGCAACCACACTGAGCTTCTCGGTTTGGACCTTAGCCAGAACAAACTTGAGGGGGGAATCCCACCAGAGTTTGGACGGCTGACAAACCTCAGGTTTATGAGCTTTGCCAACAACCGAATAACAGGTCCCATTCCTGATTCCATAGGCAATCTTTCTAACCTCACAACCATAGATTTCTATGGAAATGGTTTGACTGGATCCGTGCCAATTTCATTTGGGAACTTGCTGAACCTTCGTCGCATCTGGCTTGATGGGAACCAGCTCAGTGGGAACCTCGACTTCCTGTCTGCATTCTCAAATTGCAGGAGCCTGAATACAATCAGCATGGCAAACAACACATTCACAGGGAGTCTGCCAGCCTACATTGGAAACCTTAGCACAGTCCTCGAGACTTTTATAGCAGATAACAACAGGATCACAGGAAGCATCCCGGGTACATTTGCCAATCTTACCAACTTATTGACTCTGTCACTCAGTGGAAACCAGCTGAATGGGACGATCCCCACACCAATCACTGCAATGAGCAATCTCCAAGAACTCAACCTTGCCAACAATAGCTTGTCTGGCACCATTCCAGCAGAAATCAGTGGATTAACAAGCTTGGCTAAGTTGCATCTTGACAGCAATAGACTCATTGGTCCCATTCCAAGCAGCGTCAGTAACCTAAGCCAGATACAGATTATGACACTATCCCGCAACTCGTTATCTTCAAATATACCAACAAGTCTATGGCGACAACAAAAACTAATTGAGCTTGATTTGTCACAGAACTCTTTCAGTGGTTCCCTGACGGAAGATGTAGGGAAACTGACTGCAATTACCGAGTTGGACTTGTCGAGTAACCAGCTATCAGGAGATATCCCAACTTCATTCGGCGCATTGCAGATGATGATCAATCTGAATCTGTCCAGAAACTTATTAGAAGGATCAATACCAGACTCACTTGGAAAGTTATTAAGTATTGAGGAGTTGGACTTCTCCTCCAATGCACTTTCTGGCGCCATTCCGAAGTCATTGGCCAACCTCACTTATCTTACCAACCTGAACCTCTCTTTCAACAGGCTAGATGGACAGATACCAGAAGGGGGTGTGTTCACCAACATCACCTTCAAATCATTGATGGGAAATAGTGCACTCTGTGGCCTTCCAAGGTTAGGAATAGCGCCATGCCAAAACAACACACACTCAAGGTCAAAACAACTACTGCTGAAAGTGATAGTACCTGCAGTAGTGACATTATCTATTTTATCAGCTTGCATGTACATGTTAGTTAGAAGAAAGATGAATAAGCAAGGAAAGATGTCACTACCCTCAAACACAGACTTGACGAACTACCAGTTGATCTCATACCATGAACTTGTCCGTGCAACAAGCAACTTCAGTGATGATAACCTGCTAGGGGCTGGAGGCTTTGGTAAAGTCTTCAAAGGTCAGCTAGATGATGAGTCTGTCATTGCGATAAAGGTCCTCAATATGCAAGACGAAGTAGCTTCAAAGAGCTTTGACACGGAGTGCCGTGCACTACGAATGGCCCGGCACCGCAACCTGGTCAGGATAATTAGCACTTGCTCTAATCTTGACTTCAAAGCATTGGTTCTTGAGTATATGCCTAATGGCAGCTTAGATGATTGGTTGCATTCAAGCGAACGGAGGCACATCAGTTTTCTGCAAAGGCTTGGAATCATGCTGGATGTTGCAATGGCAGTGGAGTACCTGCATCACCGGCACTTCGAAGTTGTCCTGCATTTTGATTTAAAGCCGAGCAACATTTTGCTTGACATGGACATGACTGCACATGTTGCCGATTTTGGGATTTCCAAGCTGCTGGTTGGAGACGACAACTCTATCGTGTTAACGAGCATGCCCGGCACTGTAGGATACATGGCACCAGGTAATTTCCCTTGTAAGTCTGATAAGATATTTTCGATTGTTTTGATCTATTATAAAAGCTCACTGGTTTTCTTTTGGCATGGAACAGAGTTTGGATCAACGGGGAAAGCATCACGGAAGAGTGATGTTTACAGCTTTGGGATTGTTCTCCTTGAAGTCTTCACGAGGAAAAAACCGACTGATCCAATGTTTGCTGGTGAGCTGAGCTTAAGGCAGTGGGTTAATCAAGCATTCCCATGTGAACTGTCAAGTGTCACTGACCGTGGCCTGCTGCAAGATGAACCAAAGCACGGTATTGATAAGATAAGCAATCCCTCCGAGGACTCCTCTGCCGTCTTGAATACTTTCCTGGTGTCCATCGTCGAGTTGGGCTTAGTTTGCTCAAGAACTGCACCTGATGAGAGAATGCCAATGGATGATGTGGTAGTCAGATTAAACAAGATCAAGTCAAATTACTGTTCTCAAGTAAGGAAATAAAGCAGAGCACCCTGCCTCACTCCTCACAAGAAAAAGCACCAGCAAACGGAGCAACAACATAAATTCTGACATTAGCTGGCTCAGCTAGCTCTTTGTAATGACTGTAATTCTTCCTATGACAGTATATAGTTGCTCTCTGTTCACCTAAAAAAACTGACATTGTAATGCCATCCAATGCAAATATCCCATTCACAGCGTGAAACCCTATAAATCGTCACTTGGAGCGCAACTGTTTCTATCGGAGCGGCTGCGGCAGGAGGACTGCTAACCAGTGTGTTAAGGCATCAACTGGTAAAGCATCACGGATGAGCGATGTGTTCAGCTATGGGATCATGATGCTAGAGGTCTTCACAGGGAAAAGACCCACTGACCCGCTGTTCTATGAGGAGCTCAGCTTGCGGCAATGGGTTACTGAAGCATTTCCAACCAGGCTTATAGATGTTGTCGACAACGAGGTTCTATCACACGGAATCAAGAGTGATTGCCATGATGGCAATGACAGCACATCGAGAGAGCAGTCTATCATTCTCAACACATGCCTTGCATCTGTAATAGAGTTCAGTTTACAGTGCTCATCAACGATATCTGATGAAAGAACCGCAATGGACAAGGTGGTAGTGAAGCTGAACAAGGTAAAGGTAGATTACTGCTTGCAAATGAGGTAGAGGACGAGCAAAACCACCTTCTGGCTTTTGCTATCATATCGCCTGGAACAGAAGATCCTCTACTTCTTGAGTTAACGACAATAAGAATTACCAGTTATGTAGTAGAAATAGAACTGTAATCATGCGCCAATTGTATAACTTGTTCTCTGTAACAGATGGTCAATAATCTACTCCCTCCGTAAACAAATATAAGACGTTTTAGATCACTAAAGTTGTAAACAGATCAATGCAGTCTGCTGGATTAAGCATCGTACAGGAAACTTATGTTCAGGTGTTGTACGCACAGTTTTCGTTCAGGTCTCCCTGATCCATTTGCTTAGTCTAATTTTCTTGTCACAGAGAACAAAAAAATTCTCAGTGGCTAGCAGGTATGAAGTAGAGTAGTAGATATTCCTTCAAACATGCTTTCAAAATGTTATATGAAGACAGATAGCAATTTTACCAAGACTATGTTTGAGGTCCTCATGAATATGCACCTGCTCTAAGACAAATAAGGCATCATAAGAAATTAAAGCATTTTAACTTGATCATGTCTCAAGTAGTATGATTTAACCCCCCACCCCCCCAGCCCAAATTATTTTCAAAGCATACCTGATCATTAAGAATCCATAGTTCATGTCCTCCTAAGCATTCTATCAAACACCTTGCGTGTGGGTGCATGGGACATGGGTAGCGTGTGCACAAGCAAGCAGGGATGATCTGTGTAGGAGGAGCCCAAAGGCGGCAACCACGTACTCCCTATGGGATGAGCCGGGGGATACAAGGGAAAGAAATACCGGGGGAGACTGAAGCGGGGCGGAAGAATGTCGCGTCGAGAGCTGGTAGGCGGCTGGATGAAACATTTGAGGAAGGAAAAGGAGGCATCGTCCTGCACGGCGGAAGTGGCGGGAGTCACTTGTTACCAGAATAGACAAAATACACGTTGAGAAAAAAAAAACAAGGCGACACTTGTCCTTTTTAGGGGTAAAAGCAACGCGTGTCCTACCATATCGATTTGAAATCACAGCAACAATTGGTCCGGTAACAGGGAGGAAATGAATAAATAACGGTAATGTTACCCAGCTGATGTTCGCTGGAGAGGGGTGGCAAGTACTCCCTCCATTCCTAAATATAAGTCTTTGTAGACATTTCAAATAAAATATAATATACGGATGCATGTAGACATATTTTAGTGTGTAGCTTCACTCATTTTGCTCTGTATGTAGTCACTTGTTGAAATCTCTAGAAAGACTTATATTTGGGAACGGAGGGAGTAGTTGTGAAGAAAAATCAAACAACAACAGTTCTTAGACGAAAAATGCCTTCTCTAGAGAAAATGACATGTCACTGAAGAAACTAGCACCCAGTCAGAACTAAAAGTGTCACCTAAAACGTTCGCGTGTGCTACCCTCCATGGCAAACGTTTGCCAGTTATGAGCGTCCATAAATAAAGCAATCACTTGCATATACTCTATCCGTTAAAAGTCAGACTAACCAAACTTTGACCAAGTTTAAAGAGAAAATCATTTACATATACAATTTCAAACATATACAACATGAAAATATAAATGATGATGTATCCAATGACATGCATTGGTTATTTTAAATGTACATATTCTATAAACATGGAACAGAGAGTATGATAATATGAAGATCGATTACATGCCCCAGAAATTTAGAGCCCATTTTACAGAACACTGCAGCTCGATGACCAGACCACTAAACCAGATATCGCCCGCCCATGAGTGAAATGGAGCATAAAACATCTTATAATAGTAATAGTGAACAGAGGGAGTATTAAGATGTTTACCGTAACTTTTTTGCACACCGGATGTATATAGACATGTTCTAGTGTCTTTGTTAACTCATTTCAGTACATATTTAGTCCATACTGAAATATCTAGAACATCTTATATTTGTGAACGAACAAACAAAACAAAAGGAAACAAATAACTGGGTCTCGATATTATTCATCAACAACCACAAACTAGCAGGCTGTAGCAAAGCTCACATCATAATTAAATGGACGACCTTACCAATCGTTCCAGTTTAGGCCTGACCTTACAGAAATAGTGCTACATTATTGGTTTCTGAGGCACCCAGAGCCTGGCAACTACTACAAGAAAGCACACACCACACTCAGCTCCACAGCCCAGTCTCCCTGCTGCAGTAGGATCAACTTCATAGTCCACCGCCAGGGAGCAGTCTCATAACCAACCACACTTGGCGGTGATCCACCACAGCAGAGCCTGGGCACAGGGCTGCAGCCTGCAGCCACCCCTTCTTGCAGCCATAGCAACCAGAAATCCCCCTGTCCCGGCGTGCAGAAATGTGAATAGACAACAGCCAAGTTGATGTAATCCATGCATTGCATAATGTGGCATCACCTGCTCAGAAGTATCGGCGAGCTGTGCTGAAAGATGGCTCGGAGTTTTGCAATGTTGCTTTCAGACAGTCGAGACAGCATAGAATGGCCTGCACCTTTCAACTCTTGCTGGCTGTCATCCAAGTCATGAGTTTTACTCTGCTTACTGAAATTAAAATACTAATGGTGCTCATGACTTCCAAAAACAGGTGAACAAGTACGTCTTCAAGATCAGCAAACACTGCACTAGAAAAAAGGGGGAAGCATTAGAGCGCAACACACGAGTGGCTTTCGAAGTGACAAATAGAGGCATCTATTAATCATCGAACCCACCCTGTCATTGGTCAAAAACCCATCCAAAACTGCACATTCATGATCTAAACAACAGCTGTGTCTCCACCTGATATCAAAAGAAAAAAAATTGTGGGTGTGGACCAAACTAATGAATGTGAAAAATGGAAAAGACAAAGTTCTTTCGATAGGTTTACCACGAATATGATAACAAGCCAAATTCAAGCAGTTCCATATAAAAACATGTTGCCTGAAAAAACAACATTTATGACGTTCAGAAAAAATGAAAATAAGAGAAGGAAGAACTGAAACAAAACCGATATATTAACAGATTTATCGCAATCCAGAATGTTAAGCTTCAAGATACATCACTATCTCATACCTTGGCCAAGGATAAGCACGGAATCCTTGGAGATAGGTACAATGTCTTGAACCTTTTCACTAGTGAAGATGGCTTCAGTAGCTGCAGGACAACAGAAGTTAATCCCCTGGAAAAGAGGGTTATGATCTACCTGCTGGAAAGCACTATATAGACCAACCACCTAAACCAAATGAACTCACTTCCTTTGTGGGAAGAGAAGAAAACTGGGCAATATAAAAAGTGAATAATAGGTAATGCTACTCTTCTGAACAATTACTGTGTCTTTGAAGTGCTGTGAATAAACTTCCGAGGTTAAACATACAATGATGTAAACAAGTGTGTCAACTAATACATGATGCTAG
Source organism: Triticum aestivum (assembly GCF_018294505.1). Lineage (NCBI taxonomy): Eukaryota > Viridiplantae > Streptophyta > Magnoliopsida > Poales > Poaceae > Triticum > Triticum aestivum. Next base: position 362,704,760 of record NC_057802.1, on the reverse strand, counting down.
CTCAGTAATCAAAGGTCTGGTATGACCTTATGATGTTGAGCAACAGCAAAACCAATTACAATAAAGAAAACAGTCAGTGCAACCTCATAATATTACTTCCATACTTCAGTAGGCGATAGATTTCAAAATTCGCATAAATTGACAATAACAGAGTAACTACCAAAAATACAACGGTGATCCTGGGTGCGTGCGGATCCGGATTGTAAAAAAAGGTAAAAATAGTCAAATATTTTTGAAACTTTTTGGCAACAATCTAGCACAATACATTAATACTCACATTCAAAGCTTCGGGACAAAATGAATTAAGACAAATTCTGAGCGAGAAAAACAAAATAGTCATTATGTTCCGAAAATTTAAACTACTATGCTAGAGCGCTAGACTCTGTTTTGTCGCAAAAAAGTTTCCAAAAAAAACTCTCTTTTTTGCTGAATCGAGTGCGCGTAGACCCATGTCCCAAAAATCCACAGCGGATAACTATGCACTTCTAAAAGATGAATAAGTTAAGAATTAAAAAAATAACGAGAACAAAAGAACTAGGTCAGTGCTACAAACCTGAGAGCTTAATGCTTGCTAACTCTCTTTCCCCATCACTATCATCATCGTCACTTTTAGGAGACTTGACATCAAATGCCGGCAATGCTGACAATATTTGTATGGAATGTCCACCATCTGAAACCCAAAGAATCTGTGTCTCTGCACAAATACTCTGAACACATTTATTAATTAAGTAAACCACCACAATGTAAAAAGAACAAAGCCAGTACAAAAACTCACTCGTAGAGCTACTTGGGGAAACAGCAAACAATTGGACTTTCATGGCACAATCCAAAAAACATGTTTTGGCAGCTTCCGGTTCCAACTCAGCATTTCGAAGACTGAAGGCATGTATCACTCCAGCTGAATCAAGTACCAGAAACTTGTCCTTGGAAGAAGGTTGGATTGAGACAGCTTTAACTGATTTTATCAATTTTACACCACCTTGAGAGTTATGATCCTCTTGATTAAATGCCAAAAAGAAAGAGGAATAGCTCCCTGAACTCTGTTTTACCCGCAAGGTTGTAAGCTTACCTGAAAGAATAAATTGGAAACATATTAACTGATTTTGTGAAAATGCAGCTGCAAGCAGTACAAGTGGAGAGTCATAGACCTTATTCAAGACTGTATGAATACAATTAACTCTAGTAGCAGTACCAATTACGAGTATTGTTTGTAAGTTGCGTGTCTCAAAGGAACCAGATATAAATTTCTGTGTAATTATATAAGAATGCTATATAGTTGACACACGTCCTAGTGATCATTCCCATACAGTACATCTAGAAAAGGGGTCCTTCGAGAGGCTAGTGGTATGAGAGAACTTTAGTATTAATCTTTTCTACTAGAAATCCTACCCAATAAATTTGTCTCAAGAAATAGATCAATTTAATACAGGAGATGTTGGTACTAGTACAGGTCAGGATTGATCATCATGTCTGCACGGACCTGCCCCTAAGGAGGTGTTTGCTTCGTTACTTTGTAACGTAATCAGTTTACAGCAGTAAGAGACAACGTTAGATTTTGTCTGTTTGGATCGAGCGTAATCAGATAACGCGGGAATCAGATCCCACCCTGGTTTTAATTCGATTACGGCCAAAGTCGTGTGTAAACCGTTACCCCGGAAAAAAGGAAATCGTATCTGTCCGCACGTGTCTTCTTCCACGAGGTCGTCTTCTTCGTGGCCTCCACCACGCCAGCCGTTGTGCTCGCTCCATGGCCTGCGAGGAGCGCCGTGACACGAACGCCCTCTTGTCCCTCTGCTCGACTCCTCCATGATCCCTCCTGGCTGGCCACACGGCGCAACGGTGGAGGCCCGGTCTTAGCACGACGTCGATGAGTGCCCTAATGGCAAACACGAGGACAAACTCACCTTGTATAACGCCAGCCAAGCCTGCAGTCGGCGCTGGGAGCGGCTACTTGCGGCGGCGCGGAGAGTTGCGCCACCATGGTGTACTTGTGGTGTCCGGGAGCAGCCTGGAGATGGCCCGGCGGGCGCACGAACTGCACACGATGGAGGCGCGACGCTCCGGTGACGAGGGCTGCGCTGTGATCTGTGGAGCAGCGTCGCACCGGCGGTGAAGGCCTCGCTACGTGAGAACGCCAAAAAGAGGGAGATGGCATCGAGGACAAGAGCCGGCAAGCGATAGCGTTACAACTGCTAACCAAACAACTTGCGATTTTCTTCGATTACGTCTACACTAACGCTATAACTTAATAACGTTTACGCTTCCGTTGCTTCACCCGAACCAAACACCTCCTAAGACCCAACGAAAGCTACTCAAGTACTCACCATCTATTTATCTGCCATTTACATCAGCACAGTGCTAGTAAATAACTAAATATGGCACACAATGTATGCGAGCACCTACCGATACCTATGACTATGAACACAATAAAAGTTTGTCTGGTGCCCATCCACGTAACTAATTACCATGAGGTACCGAATGTTGTTTTATCTCTATCGAATTTTGAGTTTGAAATGATTAGGGCTTAGCACGAATTAGCCAATTCAAATATGTTTCTTATATAAAAAATGACACCAGTTTGGAGAAAATGGGGCCGAGATAACATAAGAATAGGCATAACGTAGACATGTAAATAGTTTGCTTATAAGAGGGAAAAAACGCTTCCGGCTATTGCTCCTTTACTGTTATATATAAATAAGAAGACCATTTACTGACCCAGCAAACAGTAAGTGGAGGGTGGAACAACTAGAGGGCCACGCAACTAAACTAATGGAAGTAACCAAATATTCCTTGTTTGCAATGAAAAGAATTACAATGTGAATTGATCAGACATTTCATGTTTCAACGTTATCTTGAACATCCGAGGTGAACGCTCCAATATAAAGATACATAGCAAAGACACACCTTTGAGCATGAGACCTAGCTGATAACCTAATCACTTAAACATTGCAAGCATAAATGAAATGACGCCTAGTTGTAGTTATTAGTGCCAGTTCTTTGATTGTCTGGTTATAAAACGGAACCAAAGCTTCACAGAAGCCGGAAATACTCACAGTCGGAAGCAGCATCTCCTTGACCACCTCGGGCGCCACTACCACGCCCAACCGGCACAATCAGTCCATTCAGAATCCCGTTCTTCTTGTGCAAGCTCTTCTTTGCTGATGCCGCGGCACCCTCCCTTCTCCCCTCCTTCTCCCTCCCACCCTTCATCAAACTCCTCAGTGGGAACACGCGCACGCCGCCAGCCTCTCCGAGCAGCAGCCTCCCCATGGCGACCTCCATGGCATACACCGGCCGCGTTGGCTCGAGCTGGATGACCGCACACTTGTGCAGCTCAAGCGTCCGCCCGTCCGCGGCCATCCTCGGTGCAAGCACCCAGATCTGGCCGGCGGCCAGGGAGAGAAGCGCCACGGCGTTGACCCCGCCCGCGAGGCGGACGCCGAGGCCGAACGGAAGGCCGTGGAGGGGCAGGGCGGTGGGCGAGACGTGGCGCTTGAAGGAGAGCGGGGCGGGGGCGAAGCGAGCAGAGGCGAGGGAGTAGGCGCGGAGGTGGACCGCGGGGGAGGAGGGGGCCGGGTGCGCGGAGAGGAAGAGGAGGTGGGAGGAGGGGAGCAGGAGCGCGAAGCAG
>NC_057802.1:362699667-362700643 GCF_018294505.1 Triticum aestivum | reverse complement strand
TGAGAGGAGGGGGCGAAGACGGCGGCGGCGGAGGAGGTGGGGGTTGCGGAGGAGGCGGAGGCGGCATGACCACCGCCGGTGTTTGAGGGGGCGGGTGGTGCGGCGACCGGGCGGAACGAAACTGGGTCGGGGCCGGTCGGGGCCGGCTTGCTGTGTGTACGTGTAGATCGGGTGTGATGAATTCCGTGCCGGCTGGTTAAATTTCTTCCTCGATGGCTTAGATAATGTCCTGCCAAATTAAATTTGGGAGCCCGTATCAGATGTAATCGCCTTTCCGTGCCTTCTCACGATGTATATCAGATCAAATAGATAAAACCAAGTCTCTTTGATTTGAGGCGTGCTAGCCAGCCGAGTCGCGAGCCGTCGGATCTAGCGCATCGAGCGGATGAGGGATGCTTGTTGCATAATTTTTTTGCAGCATAGATCTAGTTGCACAAAAGTTTTGATACAAAATTTGCTCTTGTTGCAAAGAAAAATAAAATCTAACAAAGGTCTTGTTGCTGAATGTTTTTTATGAAATTTTTATACATAGTTCTTTTTGTAGAATTTTTTTACAACAGAGGTATTGTTGCAGAAAAGCACCCAAGAAGAGAGCGCCATGAGAGCTGGTTTGGGAGCTCGTTTGTGGAGAGATGGGGTTAAGGAGAGAGGAGGAGGAAAGGAGAAAGGGGTTGGCCCACATCAACGGCACCTTGCACCAACGGGCATGGATCTGCCTAGCATGCGGTGGCGAGCGGTGCCCTAGCCCGCATCAACGACACCTTGCAACAACGGGCATGGATCTGCCAAGTACGCGAGCGGAGCCCTAGCCCGCATCATCGGCGCCTTCCAAACACCATTCATGTATGCACCTTGCACCAGCCGGCATAGATCTTAATATTTGGGCTTCATCCAGATCGAAAAAAGTGGGTTGAGAGAACGAGGGTGAAACACTAGAGGAAGGGGACGGGGTCGCCCCGGATATTTATAGAAACTG
>NC_057802.1:362617597-362699480 GCF_018294505.1 Triticum aestivum | reverse complement strand
TTGCACTGTACTAGGGCGCACACGGGACATGTGGCAACAAAGGGAGGCTGTCAACACAAGCGACGTAATCTGTCGGTTGATTTGTAACGTTTCCCCTTTGATTTTGAGTTCTTTTTAGATTCTAATGTTTATGAATTTCTATTATTTCTTTTTGCGGGGAAGTTTCTATAAGTTGTTTGCTTCAACATGTTTTTTAGCGGGGTTCATTTCAACATGTTGTTGGTTACCGTTCGACGTGAGTGGTGAGATATCCTAAAAGCACGTTGTTGGTTACGTTTTTTTAACACCATTGTTGGTTAAGTTGACTATCATAGTTAAGATTGAAAATTTTCTAAAAAAAGTTAGAATGAAAATGCGGGAGAGTTAGACTCTGAAAATGTGCTAAGTGGCCTATCTAAGCTTCATGGAAAGCTTCACATAGGGCTAAGAGAGTTAGGCGGTGTAAACTCTTTCCTGATTGTATCAACAGGCATTGTGTGCTTATATATACAATTGCACGAGAGAGGGGGATAGGGAGAGAGTGCAACGACACTAGCCGATAATGCCTATCACGCAGGTTGTACATGTGCACATAGTGCAAGACTTGTTCGAAACTTTGGGTTCGCTGACGTCGAGACTGGACTAGAGTTTGAGGAAGACACCTGTCGATAAACCTTTGGTCAAAATATCAGCGGACTGCGAGCTCGTGGCACATGAAGAACGAGTATTTCACCAAGTGTGGCATGCTCTCGCACAAAGTGAAGATCGATCTAATATGCCTCATGTGTTGATGTTGCATCAGGTTGCTCGACATGTACATAGAGATGATGTTGTCGCAGTAGACTATTGTGGTGCGCACTAGAGATTGATGGAGTTAGCTGAGAAGCTGGCATAGCCACGTTGACTCTGTGGCATTGGTACTACACCTCGACACTAGACCGGGAGATGGTGTTTTGTCTCTTTAGACATACGTGTGTTGAGGCAGTCGGCCTAGTCGGTGTTAGAGTATGCGACGAGCTCGATGGTGGTGGTGTGATGAATCCGAAGGCCGAGATGCATCGTGCGGCGTACGTACCCGAGGATGCGCTTCACGAGTCGGAACTAACAATCGTGCGGCGTGTGCGTGAACATGCAACACCATTGCGTGACGTAGAAGAGGTCAGGCATGTCAATGTAAGGTACTGAAGGGCGCCGGCCAAGCTGCGGTAGAGTGACATGTTGTGGAAGAGCAGTCTCGTGTTGGTGGAGAGCTTGTCGAGTGTGTTGAGCGAGGTGGAGATGGACTTGCACGGATGATATCCGAGATGCGGGACCCCGAAGGGTATAGCTGATGAGACATCGATACGTCTCCAACGTATCTATAATTTATGAAGTATTCATGCCATGTTCATAACAATTCTATATGGTTTTGGTATGATTTGAATGGAACTACCTCGGAATGACGTTGTTTTTGGCAGAACTATCATGGTGTTGTTTTTTGTGCAGAAATAAAAGTTCTCAGAATGGGCTGAAACTTTTTGACGATTTTTTTGGAACAAAAGAGACCCCCGAAGCTTCATGGGAGGGACAGAAGAGCACGAGGGCTCCACTACCCACCACGGCGCGCCCAGGGGTGGCCTTGGGCTGGTGGGTAGTGTGCACCCTATGGCCCATCTTCGCGTGAAACCGACGCCAAAAAATCCTATAAATAGAGAAACTACCAGAAATAACCCTAGAACTTGGACTCCGCCGCAGAATGCCTCTGTGCCTTCGAAATACCATCTGAAGCCCTGTTCCGGCACCCCATCGGAGGGGGAAATCATCACCGGAAGCCATCTTCATCATTCCGGCGGCCACCATGATGAGGAGGGAGTAGTTCACCCTCGAGGCTAGGGGTATGTACAAGTAGCTATGTGTTTGATCTCTCTCTCTCTCTGTCTCTCGTGTTCTTGATTTGGCATGATACACGTTCTTGATTTGGCACGATATTGATGTACCGCGAGCTTTGTTAACATTGTTGGATCATATGGTGTTTTCTCCCTCTCTATCTTGTTGTGATGAATTGAGTTTTTTCCTTTGAGGTTTCACTATTATTGGATTGAATACTTTTATCGATTTGAGAACACTTGATGAATGTCTTGCATATGAATCCCCGTGGTGACATTGGGTGTTATATTTATTCACTTGATGTACGTTTTGACATTCAACTCGTGGATTCCTAAGGTGACATTGGGGTAATCTATGCATAGGGTTTGATGCATGTTTCCGTCCTACTTTCTCTGGTAAAAACCTTGGGGCATCCTTTGAAGTTCGTTGTGTTGGATTGAATATTATGAATCTGAAGTTGTTTGATGTGTATCATATAATCAACTCACGGATACTTGTGGTGACATTGGAGTATCTATGAGACATTAGAGTTGGTTGATGCGTATCATATGGTGTTATTTTAGTATGAACTCTAGGCTATTTGTGACACTTATAGGAATAGCTCAATAGATTGATAGGAAAGGATAACTTTGAGATGGTTTCGTACCCTACAAACAATTTCATCTTATGTTCTCCGCTGGATAAGAACTTTGGAGTGATTCTTGTCACACATTGAGGGATTGTTATATGATTCAATTATGTTAGCACTGTTGAGAGATTGCACTAATGAAAGTATGAACCCTAGGCCTTGTTTCTAAGCGTTGGGGACATGATACGTCTCCAACGTATCTATAATTTTTTATTGTTCCATGCTATTATATTATCTATCTTGGATGTTTTATATGCATTTATATGCTATTTTATATGATTTTTGGGACTAACCTATTAACCTAGAGCCCATTACCGGTTTCTATTTTTTCCTTGTTTTTGAGTTTTATAGAAAAGAAATATCAAACGGAGTCCAATTGAGCTGAAAAATTACGGTGATTTTTTTATGGACCAGAAGAAGCCCCCGAAGCAAAAGAGTTGGGCCAGAAGAGCCACGAGGCCTCCACAAGGGTGGAGGGCGCGCCCTCCGACCTTTTGGGCTCCTCGTGGACTCCCCTAACTTGTTCTCGACGCCAATAATTCCTATAAATACCAAAAACCCCAGAAATAAACCTAGGTCGGGAGTTCCGCCGCTACAAGCCTCTGTAGCCACCAAAAACCAATCAGGGCCCTGTTCCGGCACCCTGCCGGAGGGGGGATCCATCACCGGTGGCCATCTTCATCATCCCGGCGCTCTCCATGACGAGAAGGGAGTAGTTCACCCTCGGGGCTAAGGGTATGTACCAGTAGCTATGTGTTTGATCTATCTCTCTCGTGTTCTTGATTTGGCACGATGTTGATGTACCGCGAGCTTTGCTATTATAGTTGGATCTTATGATGTTTCTCCCCCTCTACCTTCTTATAATGGATTGAGTTTCCCTTTGAAGTTATCTTATCGGATTGAGTCTTTAAGGATTTGAGAACACTTGATGTATGTCTTGCATGTGCTTATCTGTGGTGACAATGGGATATTCACGTGATCCACTTGATGTATGTTTTGGTGATCAACTTGCGGGTTCAGTGACCTTGTGAACTTATGCATAAGGGTTGGCACACGTTTTCGTCTTGACTCTCCGGTAGAAAATTTGGGGCACTCTTTGAAGTTCTTTGTGTTGGTTTGAATAGATGAATCTGAGATTGTGTGATGCATATCGTATAATCAAACCCGCGGATACTTGTGGTGACATTGGAGTATCTAGGTGACATTAGGGTTTTGGTTGATGTGTGTCTTATGGTGTTATTTTAGTACGAACTCCAGGGCTGTTTGTGACACTTATAGGAATAGCCCAATAGATCGATCAGAAAGAATAACTTGAGGTGGTTTCGTACCCTACAATAATCTCTTCATTTGTTCTCCGCTATTAGTGACTTTGGAGTGACTCTTTGTTGCACGTTGAGGGATTGTTATATGATCTAATTATGTTATCGTTGTTGAGAGAACTTGCACTAGTGAAAGTATGAACCCTGGTCCTTGTTTCGAAGCATTGCAATACCGTTTTCGCTCACTTTTACCACTTGCTACCTTGTTGTTTTTATATTTTCAGATTACAAAAACCTATATCTACCATCCATATTACACTTGCATCACCATCTCTTCGCCGAACTAGTGCACCTATATAGTTTACCATTGTATTGGGTGTGTTGGGGACACAAGAGACTCTTTGTTATTTGGTTGCAGGGTTGTTCGAGAGAGACCATCTTCATCCTACGCCTCCCACGGATTGATAAACCTTAGGTCATCCACTTGAGGGAAATTTGCTACTGTCCTACAAACCTCTGCACTTGGAGGCCCAACAACGTCTACAAAAAGAAGATTGCGTAGTAGACATTAAGGTATTTTCTGACGCTGTTGCCGGGGAGGCTAGGTAAGCGGCACTCAACCCCATCAACTAAGCTCTTTTCTGGCGCCGTCGCCGGGGAGGTTAGTGCTTGAAGGTATATCTTTAGATCTTGCAATCGAACCTTTCAATTTCTTGTTTTATCACTAGTTTAGTTTATAAAAGAAAACTACAAAAAATGGAATTGAGGTTGCCTCATATGCTTCATCTTTATCATGTCTTTCGTGAAAATAAGGATTCCGATAATTGTGCCAAAGTATTAGAAGAAGAATGCATTAAAATGTTTGGCACTAAATCTTTGAATGATGTGCATGATTGCAATGTTGTTAGTATGAATTCTTTGAATATCCATGATGCCAATGATATGCAAATCCAGAAGCTTGGGGATGCTATGTTTGATGAATATGATCTTTTTAGTCCCCCAAGTTTTGATGAGGAAATTTATTATGATGAAAGCATGCCTCCTATCTATGATGATTATATTGATGAAAGCGGGTTTGGAAGAGTGTCAACTTTAGGAAGTAGTGATCCCACTATTTTGGAGGGTGTTGAATCTTATTGTGATAATTATGAAAGTGGATTTGGAGAGGTCATGACTTTATTCAGTGATGAATCCACTATTTCGGAAGAGGTTCCAATTGATTATGAGAACAAAGTTGCTATCTATGATGATTATTGTGATGACATGTATGCTATAAAGAATAATGATAACCATGAAACTTGTCATCATGATTTTGATTTTCAATTGGATTATGCCTCACATGATAGTTATTTTGTTGAGTTTTCTCCCACTACTATTCATGAGAACAAATTTGCTTATGCGGAGAGTAATGAAATTTCTATGCTTGAAAAGAATGATTTATGTGATGATTATACTGTTGAATTCATTCATGATGCTACTGAAATTTATTATGAGAGAGGAACTTATGCTTTTACATACTGCAATAATATCAAGTTTCCTCTCTATGTGTTGAAAATCTTGAAGTTATGCTTGCTTTACCTTCCTATGCTAGTTGATTCTTGCTCCCATAAGTTGTTTGCTCACAAAATCCCTATGCATAGGAAGTGGGTTAGACTTAAATGTGCTAGTCATATAGTCATATTCTCCATGATGCTCCCATTATGTTTCAATTCCTATCTTTTATATGAGCATCGTTGAAATCATCATGCCTAGCTAGAAAGGCAATAAAGAAAAGCGCTTGTTGGGAGACAACCCAACATTTACCCCTACTGTTTTTGTGTGTCCACATGATTAAGCTACTGTAGTAATCATGTTTTATAGCTTTTGTTCCAATAAAGTGCCAAGTAAGACCTTTGGGATGGCTTACGGTGATAGTTGTTTTGATCTTGCTGAGAAACAGAAACTTTTGCGCCCAGGAAAGTAATTTTCATAATTCACAGAAGCGTGCTTTTGATCTGATTCTTTTTGCATCTGATTGGTACGCAAATTTCCCAAGTTGTCCTAATTTTTCAAATTTTTGGAGTTACAGGAGTATGGGAAATTTCAGATTACTACAGACTGTTCTGTTTTAAACAGATTCTATCTTTCATGTGCTGTTTTCTTATTTTAATGAATCTATGAGTAGTATCGGAGGGTATGAACGATGGAGAAGTTGGAATACGGTGGATATAATACTAATATGAATTTAGAATGAGTTCACAACAATACCTAAGTGGTGATTTGCTTTCTTATACTAACGGATCTCATAAGATTTTCTGTTGAGTTTTGTGTTGTGAAGTTTTCAAGTTTTGGGTGAAGTTTCGATGGACTACGGAATAAGGAGTGGCAAGAGCCTAAGCTTGGGGATGCCCAAGGCACCCCAAGGTAATATTCAAGGACAACCAAGCAACTAAGCTTGGGGATGCCCTGGATGGCATCCCCTCTTTCGTCTTCGTTCATCGGTAACCTTACTTGGAGCTATATTTTTATTCACCACATGATATGTGTTTTGCTTGGAGCTTCATTTTATTTTATTAGTATTTGCTTGCTGTTATTTAGATTAATGTTTTGCATCTTTTATTTCAATAAAAAGGTCAAGTATAGCCTTTACCATGCTAATTTTACAAGTCTATACGTTGTTGTTTTGAAAAAACAAAGTTTGTTGTTATGTTTTGAATATTGGTGAATAGTCAGAACATGATAAAATCTTGAAATATTTACACGATGAGTAACAACAAATTATCTACAGTGTGGTAATTTTTCAGAACTTTTAGAGTTAGGTAAGTATGATTCCTCTTGCATTCTTTATAGACTGTCCTATTTAGACAGATTGTTGTTATGTTTGCATTGTTTGCATATGTTTGCTTTTTTAATGATTGTATTTGAGGATGGGAGTATTAAATATGCAGAGGAATTTAGTATGCAATGTCAAATTATAATTTTAGTGATTTCCTACAGTAGAGAATGATAAGGTTTTGCGTTGATTTATACTAACTTATCTCATGAGTTCTTGTTGAATTTTGTGTGGATGAAGTTTTAAGAATTAGGGAAACTATGATATGAGAGGAATTAAGGAGACACAAAATCTCAAGCTTGGGGATGCCCAAGGCATCCCTAATTAATATTTCAAGAAGTCTCAAGCATCTAAGCTTGGGGATGCCCCGGTTGGCATCCCACCTTTCTTCTTCAACAACTATCGGTCAGTTTTGGTTGCGCCTAAGTTTTTGCTTCTTCACATGATATGTGATATCCTTGCAATGTCATTTTATTAGGATTTGCTTGCTGTTTGAATAAAGTACTTAAGATCTGAATTTTTTAAATGAGAGAGAGTCTCCACATAGTTACATAATTATTCAACTACTCATTGATCTTCACTCATATCTTTTGGAGTAGTTTGTCATTTACTCACGTGCTTCACTTATATCCTATGAGTAAGTGGTTGAATGAATTGAATATCATAAATCTAAATTTATGTATGTTTCATATGCTTATCCCATGGTGAGTAATGACTTCACATATAAGAAGTAGAGGTGGTAAATTTATTGAAAGTTAGCAAACATTGTATTGGTCACTTGAACAATTCATGAAAGAATATTGAAGGAAGAGAGATTTCACATATAAATATACTATCTTATACATCTTCTATGATTGTGAGCCCCATTAATTATTTTCAAACCTGAGCAAATTAGTTGAAGTTGGACAAGGAAGACAACATAATGAGTTATGCTTGGGTATATTTGTATAGAAGTTATATTGTTATGGATCCTCCAACATGTGGTGCTTGCCTTTTAGAATCTTTTGCTAGCCAAAATTTCTATACTAAGTGGGAATACTGCTTGTGCATCCAAAATCCTTGAACCAAGTTTCTTCCATGAGTGTCCACCATATCTACCTATATGTGGTATTTACCTTCCGTTCCAAGTAAATTTGCATGTGCCAAACTCTAAACCTTCAAATAATAATCTGTTTTGTATGCCCGAATCGCTCATGTGGCGACTAGGGGCTGTCAGTATCTTCCATGCTAGGTGTGTTATTCTCACGATGAGTGGACTCCTCTCATCATTCACGAGAAAATGGCTGGTAATTGGGATGCCCGGTCCTATGATCAAAAGATCTAAAACAAAATCGCAAATAAATTAAACAAAACTCCCCCAGGATTGTTGATAGTTGGACGCTGCCCGTTGTTTCGGACCAGCTGTGGAATGTGATTGTTGGTGGAGGGGGAGTAAGAACTTTACCATTCTATTTGGTAACTGCCTATAATGTATCTAGTATGGAAGATATTGGGAACTCTTGGTTGTTATGTTGACAATGAAAGCATACCTCTTAAAATTATTTTCATCTCTGTTTTAAAAGCTTCGAGCTCTGGCACCTCTGCAAATCTCTGCTTCCCTCTACGAAGGGCCTATCTTTTACTTTTATGCAAGAGTCGGTAGCATTCCTTCTCATTCCAACCTACTCTTTAGTTGGCAAGCATCATGTGATGGGGAAAGATCTAAGCATATATGGCCATTCAAATATATTTGATCATGAATTATTATTGTTGACAATTATCTATATGATAAATAAGTTGGGAGGCGAAACATTAAGCCCCTATCTTTCTCCGTGTTCGATGGATTTTGTTTGTTCTAAAAATATGCTTTGAGTGGTAGCAATCATGGAAGACTATATGATAGTTGAGTATGTGGGATTTGCTAAATCAAAGCTCTTACATAGACCCTTCCTGAAAATAAGATGAATTGCAATTGTTTGATGACTAAGAACATAGTTTGTTAGTTTTCGAGAAAGTTTATGGTCTATGCTTTAACTTGTGAATAGCTTGTTACTTGATCATGAGAAGTTTTATGAGATGAGCTACTGTTATGATATATAATGGTGCTAGAAAAAGTGATAGAAATTATCATTGATCACACTCGTGCACTTGCTAGCATTCCACATCAAAAATTCCGTTTTTATCATTTACCTACTCAAGGACGAGCAGGAATTAAGCTTGGGGATGCTTGATACGTCTCCAACGTATCTATAATTTTTTATTGTTCCATGCTATTGTATTATCTATCTTGGATGTTTTATATGCATTTATATGCTATTTTATATGATTTTTGGGACTAACCTATTAACCTAGAGCCCAGTGCCACTTTCTGTTTTTTTCCTTGTTTTTGAGTTTTAAAGAAAAGGAATATCAAACGGAGTCCAATTGAGCTGAAAATTTACAGTGATTTTTTATGGACCAGAAGAAGCCCCCGAAGCAAAAGAGTTGGGCCAGAAGAGCCACGAGGCCTCCACAAGGGTGGAGGGCGCGCCCTACCCCCCCCCCCCCCCCGTGGGCGTGCCCTCCGACCTTGTGGGCTCCTCGTGGACCCCCCTGACTTGTTCTCGACGCCAATAATTCCTATAAATACCAAAAACCCCAGAAATAAACCTAGATCGGGAGTTCCGCCGCTGCAAGCCTCTGTAGCCACCAAAACCAATCAGGGCCCTGTTCCGGCACCATGCCGGAGGGGGATCCATCACCGGTGGCCATCTTCATCATCCCGACGCTCTCCATGACGAGAAGGGAGTAGTTCACCCTCAGGGTTGACGGTATGTACCAGTAGCTATGTGTTTGATCGCTCTCTCTCTCTCTCTCGTGTTCTTGATTTGGCACAATCTTGATGTACCATGAGCTTTGCTATTATAGTTGGATCTTATGATGTTTCTCCCCCTCTACCTTCTTGTAATGGATTGAGTTTTCCCTTTGAAGTTATCTTATCGAATTGAGTCTTTAAGGATTTGAGAACACTTGATGTATGTCTTGCATGTGCTTATCTGTGGTGACAATGGGATATTCACATGATCCACTTGATGTATGTTTTGGTGATCGACTTGCGAGTTCAGTGACCTTGTGAACTTATGCATAGGGGTTGGCACACGTTTTTGTCTTGACTCTCCGGTAGAAACTTTGGGGCACTCTTTGAAGTTCTTTGTGTTGGTTTGAATAGATGAATCTGAGATTGTGTGATGCATATCGTATAATCAAACCCGCGGATACTTGTGGTGACATTGGAGTATCTAGGTGACATTAGGGTTTGGTTGATGTGTGTCTTAAGGTGTTATTTTAGTACGAACTTTAGGGCTGTTTGTGACACTTATAGGAATAGCCCAATAGATCGATCAGAAAGAATAACTTTGAGGTGGTTTCGTTAATCTCTTCGTTTGTTCTCCGCTATTAGTGATTTTGGAGTGACTCTTTGTTGCACGTTGAGGGATTGTTATATGATCTAATTATGTTATCATTGTTGAGAGAACTTGCACTAGTGAAAATATGAACCCTAGGCCTTGTTTCAAAGCATTGCAATACCGTTTTCGCTCACTTTTACCACTTGCTACCTTGCTGTTTTTATATTTTCAGATTACAAAAACATATATCTACCATCCATATTACACTTGCATCACCATCTCTTTGCCGAACTAGTGCACCTATACAATTTACCATTGTATTGGGTGTGTTGGGGACACAAGAGACTCTTTGTTATTTGGTTGTAGGGTTGTTCGAGAGAGACCATCTTCATCCTACGCCTCCCACGGATTGATAAACCTTAGGTCATCCACTTGAGGGAAATTTGCTACTGTCCTACAAACCTCTGCACTTGGAGGCCCAACAACGTCTACAAGAAGAAGGTTGCGTAGTAGACATCAGTACACAGGAGATTTCTTGTATTTGGTTGCAAGGTTGTTTGAGAGAGACCATCTTCATCCTACGCCTCCCATGGATTGATAAACCTTAGGTCATCCACTTGAGGAAAAATTGCTACAGTCCTACAAAACTCTGCGCTTGGAGGCCCAACACGAGTCTACAAGAATAAATTGTGTAGTGGACATCAGACATCGGGATGTTTTGGGATGACGGCTGCTAGTGACGGATGCTGGGAATCGATAGAAAAATACTAAAAGTTTGTCTCGTCAAAGGCAACATGACGGGAAATTATGACTTTACATGTAGATAGGTCGAGGCACCTGTAGCCTTCGTGCTCTAAGTGATAGTGCAACATGACGAGCATGGGGTGAGCTTGTGGAGATAGCATTGGGAAAACATAGGCAACCGAAGACCCGAATCTGATCATAGGCAGAGTGTTGGCCAAGAAGGCAGAAATGGGGTGTCTCGAATTCGTTAGCTGAGTAGGGTCATTGGTTGCCTAAGTGGGGATGTGCAGAGCTTCTACCCAAAATGGAGGTGGGGTGGGAGTGGATGACTAGGACGCAAAGAATGTCATTGGTGGTGTGGATGAGGCGTTCGTCTTTTCCATTTTGTGGCAAAGTATGTGGACACGAGAAATGGAAGAAAGCAGCATGACGAGAGAAGAGATCATGCAACAAAAAAGTGAGAAACTCACCGCCATTTGTCGCATTCAATACATTATATGGAGACATGGGATTGCGTAAGTACGTAAGTGAAGAAGCGGTCTATAATTTTTTATTGTTCAATGCTATTATAGTATATTTCTTGAATGTTTTATATACATTTACAAGCAACTTTATATCATTTTTTGGGACTAACCTATTAACTTAGTGCCCAGTGCCAATTGTTGTTTTTTGCTTGTTTTTGACTTTGCAAAATACCAGTACCAAACGAAGTCCAAATGTCACAAAACTTTTTGGAGATTTTTTCTGGTGATAAGAGACCCTGGAAGCTTCGGGAGGCCACGAGAAGATGAAGCAGTGGCCCACTAGGCACTAGGGCGCGCCTTGGTACCTAGTGGGGTCCACGAGCCTCCGTTTGACCTAACTCCGCCCTATAAATACCCTAAAATCAGAAGAAAAAAACTACCAGAGAGTCCACGGAATACTTTTTCCGCCCCAAGCCTCTGTTCTCGAGAGATCCCATCTGGGGACCTTTCTGGCACTTTGCCGGAGGGGGAATCGATCATAGAGGGGTTCCTCATCAACCTTGTTGCCCCTCTGATGATGCGTGAGTAGTTTACCACAGACCTACGGGTCCATAGTTAGTAGCTAGATGACTTCTTCTCTCTTTTTGATCTTCCATACAATGTTCTCCTTGTTGTTCTTGGAGATCTATTTGATGTAATGACTTTTCGCGATGTGTTTGTTGGGATATGATGAATTGTGAGTGCATGATTAGATCTATCCATGAATATATTTGAGTTTTCTCTGAACTCTTTTATGCATGGTTAATATATCCACGTATTTCTTCTCTGATTTATTGGTTTGTGAAAGTGCTAGTTATCGACTATAGGGGGGGTGAATAGGCGATTTGTATGAAAGTCTTCAAAAACGAGGTCTTTGAAGAGAAACAGTAGAAATGAACCTATTGATATGCAGCGGAAGGTAGACTACACTAGACAAGCCATAGTCAAGTAAGCGATGAAGTGAAAGCACGAAGACTATCAGCAGCTAGGTAGTAATGATCATGATGGAAGACAGTAAGAAGCCAACAGTAAATAGTCTTCACACAGTGAAGTCAATCAGAACAGACAAGCAGACAATGACTTCGCGAAGACAAACTGTAAAGTAAAGGGAAGTGAAGGATAGAACCTATTGCTTGGTGAAGACAAGGATTTGGTAGACCAGTTCCAGTTGCTGTGACAACTGTACGTCTGGTTAGGGAGGCTGAGATTTAACTCAGAAGACCGTGTCTTCACCTTATTCCCCTTGAGCTATGGACACCCAGTCCTCACCCAATCACTCTGGTAAGTCTTCAAGGTAGACTTCCAAACCTTCACAGACTTCGTTCACCAGCGATCCACAATGGCTCTTGGATGCTCAAAACGCAACGCCTAACCGGCTGGAGGAAACACAGTCCTCAAGTGTAACAAGTCTTCAGATCACGCGGACATAAAGACTTCAGTGATGCCTAACACTCTTTTGCGCTGGGTGTTTTGGGCTTTGTCCTCGCAAGGATCACTCTCTCAAATGCTTCGGAGGTGGGTAGCTCTCAAACGACAAAAGCCGTGCACTAACTCTGAGCAGCCACCAATTTATGGTGTAGGGGGTGGGCTATTTATAGCCAGGAGGCAACCCGACCTGATTTGTCCGAAATGACCCTGGGTCACTAAGGAACCAACACGTGTCCAACGGTCGGATTTCAAACACACGCGGCAGCTTGACTTTGGCTACAAGTAAAGTTGACTCATCCAGCTCTGGATAAGATTTGCTCTCATTGTCTTCGCTCGAAGAAATAGGATTTTGGTTGAGCATCACTTCAGTCACTCTAACTTTGTTCACTTGGACCCCACTTAACAGTACGGTGGTTCCTATGACTCAACAAAGAAGAAAAGGAAACTACGAAACAACTATGTCTTCGTACTCCATAGTCTTCACATGCATGTCTTCTCATGTCATAATCTTCACAGTGAATGTCTTCACAACCCACCATTGTCTTCAATGTCTTCACACATTTTTAGGGGTCATCTCTGATAGTAAACCGAATCAATAAGGGACTACTACCTATGTTATCCTGCAATTCTCACAAACACATTAGTCCCTCAACCAAGTTTGTTGTCAATACTCCAAAACCAACTCGGGGTGGCACTAGATGCACTTACAATCTCCCCCTTTTTGGTGATTGGTGACAAACTAGTTGAAGTTTTCAACGGGGATAAAAGTACGTGAAAGTAAAGGATTAAGGCATTGTCTTCATAAGAAGCAAAAGTCTCCCCCTGAAGATGTGCATATAAGCAGTTTGCTTTTGAATGCAAATGCACATGACAGGTTTTACTTTGTGGAGATCCTCTTCAACTTGCGAAGACAATTCATCATGCATATAAACATATAACAAAGATAATGACATGCATAACGAGAAATGGGCGTCTGCAGAATGACTTCATGCGGGATTTATCATTGCATCACAAAGTAGCAGACAACCATCGAGTTCAAGTGTTACAACTCAAAAGCCAAATTGTTTAAAAACGAGAGTTTTAAAAACTTAGCAAAAATAATGCAACCACCCATATGGACCCGCTTGAAGACTATGAACCTCATATGCATCTCCCCCTTTTGTCAGTAATGACCAAAAAGGTTTGAAGACATATAGGATCTACTCGTTCCCAGTTGGAGTAGAAGACGGAGCAGGGCCGACGTTGGAGTTTGGTGGTGCAGATGGGCCTGACGCATAATCGTGATGTAGTGTAGCCAAAGTCGGTGAAGTGGCGTCGTCTTCTTCATCGATGACTCTCGCAACAACAGTTGCAGCCGAAGACGAATATTCAGAATCTTCAATAGATGGAGTGCGACGCCAGCTTGCATTTTGAGGAGGCCTGGAGTCAAACTTGAAGCTCTCCGTGAAGCCATCTTCGCGAAGATCTTCTTCAGGGCAGAGCATTGTGAGGCTCTTCCAAGACCGTCGACACACTTCATGTGCAATAAATGAGTTCTTGGTGGCCAAGTTGTGAATGTGATTAACATCCACCAAGAGACTCTGCATCTGACACTTCAGCCAATCATGATGCCTATCCTGCTTTTGATGTAAAGCCACCAGAAGCTCATGGTCGTTGAGGACACGAGGACGCTTTTGAGGCCTTTGAGCTATTGTGCTGGCAGTGGCTTCAGTATTGGCACGGTGTGGCACCCTCATGTTTCCAGCCAAAGGATAAGCAGGTGTTGTAGCATTGGGCACAAGAATCCCTTCAATTGGCCACGTGAAGCTTTGAAATTCAGCATTCTGAAGGTGGAGTGGCTTCTTGGAAGGCTCGGGGTAGATGGCTTCAATGGACATATCAACTTCAGGCAGAAAAATGACATGGTTGCGCGCTGAAGGCTGATAGAAATGGTGGAATGAAGCATAATCAAGCGCATCACCCATGGAGCATAGAATTTCAGACCGAACAGATCAATCCCAGAAGCAGCAAGTTGTCTGATGAAGAAATCCTGAGTATTGAATCTGATGCCATTTGATGATATAGAATACCAAAGTCTTCATAGTGCCTTCGAGTTTAGCTTCAGAAGAATATCCTTTGATGGGCCAGAGAGTACGCCTTAGAATATGGTACACTGTGCGTGGTAGGTACTCAAGGTCCTTGACAAAGAATTCCTTTGGGTATTCGGCGTCTTGGGGCAATGGCTTCATCATACTGAGCATTTGGCTCATGTTTGGCTCTGGCTTCTAAAAAATGCTCTGCAGCTCATTCTGATGAAGCTGGCAACCAGGTTCATATAACTCACCTGGAGTGGGCAGGGAAGTAAGCTCGATGATATCCTGAGCTTTGGCTTCGAGATGAACATCACCTGTCATCCACTCAAGGACCCAAGTCTTCGGATCCCTGTTGTAGCATCGAATATGTAGAGTGGAATAGAACTGCAGCAGAAGCTCTTCATTCCAATGTTCCTTGTCAGTTACAAAGGGCTGAAGACCAACATCCCTAAAGCAATCAAGGGCTTCCTCAAGACATGGCAGCCCAGCCATAGCATCACACTCCAGACACTTGTGCGGATAAATCCGGTCTTGGTTGTAGAGGATGCACGAGTAATAGCTTCGCTGCTGATGGCTCCAAAACCTGTTTGTGGAGATCTTGGGCTTCATGTATGGGTTCTTGGCGTTGTCAAAGAATGTATTGTGCTCTCTGAAGCTGAGCACGCTGAATGAGCCCTGTGTTGTGATAGCACTTGGAAGCCTTGGCAGACGTGGCTTTGGCTTCTGAACTTGAGGCCTCTGTTCCACATGATAATCATACTGTGGCCCGGGAGCAGTGGGTGGAACCATAATGAGACATTTGACTATGACAAGCTGACCTTCTCGATTGAATGCGTTTTTCTATTGTATGAGGCCTTGGGGGTGGAACAACGCCATCGGAGGTGATTGGCGTCACAGAGGCTTCAACATTCACATTGGCTTCAGGCTCCACATTGTCTTCAGCCATGACTGAGTCATTTGCTTCAGAGGCATCGTTGGTGGCGGCCTCATTGTTTTCAACCTCCATCTGTTCAAGGACCGGAGGGTCGGGCACAATCACATTCTCTGCTAGAATGATGGGATCACTGGCAGGGGGTGTGGCTTCTCTTTCTTCTCCTTTATCTTCTTCTTTTCTTCCTCGACTGATGCAGCCGAAATGTCTTCAATAGTCTTGGCGTCAGACTCTGAGGCAGACGCAGAAGGAGTGGCTTCAGGAAACACTTGACGTGCTACTGAGCTAGTGTGTTGCACTTCTTCTTCTGGATTGCTCGACATGGAGACCAGTGGCCTGAGGCCTTTGTGAAGCCTACAAAACGCTGGCGACGCTTTTGGAGAAGGAGTGGTTTCCATGTGGTTGTCATCATCAAGCACCGTAGAGGTGACTTGAGCAGGTGGAGTACGGGGTGTTTCATCTTGTACAGGGGTGTCTTGTTGTCGGCGCTCAGCCCATGAGTTATCTTGAGCAGTTGGCGTCAATGGGTGCCCAATGCTAATAAGTTCACTGCTCATTGGAGCAGGCGATGATACTGACCGGGCTTGAGATGAGGAAGGACTTCATCATCATGCACATTGTCTTCATGACCAATGTCTTCAGCTGCGTTGGAGTCAACAGCTGAAACTTCTTCACTAGCTTGAGCCTCTGTGGAAGCAGGCTCATGTGTCACAAGGCGACGTTCTTGGTTTGTTGAAGTAGGGAGAGCAACGGAGATGGGTTCAACGATGAGGGGCTCTGGGGCAGCAGCACACTCTTTCTTTGAAGACTTTGAAGCCTTTGTCTTCAATTTCTTCTTGGAGGGAGCATCATCAGATGTATCCTTGATCTTCCTCTTCCTGGCTTCAGCTTCAGCATGCCTGGTTTTCTTCAGCTCTGAAGCTGCAGAGGTGACCTTTGGCTTTGAGCCAGTCATACTGGCAGGGGAGACAATGCTAGGTTCTTCCTGCCTTTAAGCTTCGGATTGGGTCGCAACATACTTCTTCTTTTGCTTGGCAGCCATCCTGGGGTCGATGCCAGGACGCCCAAGAGCCTTTCTCTTCTCAGCTTCATTATGTGCTTGAACACATTTTTGCGCATAGTACTTCATGCGCTCGCGTGAGCCTTTGGCTTCTTCACGCTTCTTGTGGAATTCTGCCTTGAGATCATGCAACATCTTTCTGAAGATCTGCACATCAGCCACACGGAGCTTGGCCATGTTCTTCTTGAAATGCGCCTTCTCATGATCAATCTTGTTCTTGAGCTCGACGATTTTCTGAGCCAAGGCCAATTCATTGGCAATGGTTCCGTGAAATGTGACACTGATGTCCAATGGCAGCTGCAGATCATCAATACTGATGCTCTGGTCGTCAAACCATTCATCGATGAAGTTGTTCAAAATATCAACATCAAAGAGGAGTAGTGAGGGAGTCTTGGATTAGGGGGTCCCCGGGCGTCCGGGCTATGTGACGTGGGCCGGAGTGATGGGCCGTGAAAATACAAGATGGAAGGCTTTCCCCCGTGTCCGGTTGGGACTCTCCTTTGCGTGGATGGCAAGCTTGGCGTTCGGATGTGAAGATTCCTTTTATCTGTAAACCGACTCTGTACAACCCTAGTCCCCTCCGGTGTCTATATAAACCGGAGGGTTTAGTCCGTAGAGGCGAACACAACCATACAGGCTAGACATCTAGGGTTTAGCCATTACGATCTCAAGGTAAATCAACTCTTGTAACCCCTATACTCATCAAAGTCAATCAAGCAGGAAGTAGGGTATTACCTCCATATCGAGGGCCCGAACCTGGGTAAACATCGTGTCCCTGTCTCCTGTTACCTTTGATCCTTAGACGCACAGTTCGGGACCCCCTACCCGAGATCTGCCGGTTTTGACACCGACATTGGTGCTTTCATTAAGAGTTCCACTGTGCTGTCGTCGAAAGGCTCGATGGCTCCATCGATCATCTACAACAATGCTGCCGTGATGGAGATTTTTCTCCCCAGCCAAATCTTTGTATTCGGCGGCTTTGCACTGCGGGCCAACTCGGTTGGCCACCTAGAGCAGATCGCCAGATACACCCCTGGTCATCAGATCAGTTTTGGAAATCTGAACTATGTCACTGATATCCGAGGAGAGTTGATCTTCCAAGGGTTCGCGGCCCCAACCACCGCTCTGGCCTTAGATCCGGAGCATGTCACCAGGTCCGAAGACGGGAGTTTAGAGCCCACCGGACTCTCTGCAGCTATAGAGCTCGATACTGGGGAACCGGAGGGAATAGCATCACTGACAGGCCCGGAGTTATGTCAGGCTCCCTCTATCATCCTAAAGCCGGACTCTTCTCCGGACACTAGCTCCGAACCCTCGAAGTCCGTGTCATGTGAGCTCGGCCAGGGAACTTCTGTCCCACCCAACTCCACGGACTCTCACTTCCCCGTCCAGACCTCGCTCTTAAATGAGGCTTTGGACTTAATGCGATCCCTCGCCATAACAGAGGAATCGCTTCCGAATTGCGCCCAGCCCGGACTAGGGGCTGAAAGAAGGGAATTTTACTTCCCACCCACCACCCACTTCATAGCCACTGCCGAGGATTTAACCGACATGCTCGATTACGCCTCTGAAGACATCGACGGTATGGACGATGATGCCGGAGAGGAGCAGGCCCAAAACCCGCCGATCACCGGACGCTGGACGACCACTTCCTCACATGACGTGTATATGGTGGACACACCTAAAAGGCGACGGCGATGATGAGAAGGATCCAGTCGAGGATGAACCTCCTGAGATACCACCAAAGCGTCGACGTCAGCGGTGTCGCTCTAAATCGCGTCGTGGAAAAGATAGCAATACCGGCACCGGAGACAATAATACTCTGGAGAACGCCAAAGACCAAGAAGCCCCCATCGAATCAACATACGAACAGGATGATCGGGAGGACGGGAAAATTGACCCTGACGAGCCAGCAGGGAACGAGGACTCGGAGAATAGCAACTGTCTACCACTCTCCGAGGACGATGTGAGCCTCGGCGATGAAGATTTCATCATGCCAGAGGAACCCCTTGAACAAGAGCGCTTTTAAGCGCCGGCTAATAGCCACTGCAAGAAGCTTGAAAAAGAAGCAGCAGCAGCTTCAAGCTGATCAAGATCTGCTCAATGACAGATGGACTAATGTCCTGGCAGCCGAGGAATACGGCCTCGAACGCCCAACTAAGAGTTACCCGAAGCGCAAGCTGCTACCCCAATTCGACGATGAGGCACTGGAGCCCATACCACCAGCGTGTAACGCTACTGACGGACCTGACCGACCACCACGTGGCCGGGACAGAACGACAACTCAAGCCGAACACCGGCCCGCACCACCTCGCCGTAAAGGCAGAGAAACAACAACTCAGGGATACACCTATGACCTATGACAGGACCTGGAAAATAGAGCTGGTCAGACCAGATCAATCTACGGATCACGGGGGCGTGCCCCGGCGTGAGAAGACGGCTATGGCGCGGCAAGCATAACCACGTCCGGGCCGAAAACCGCATACGGACTTCATCCGAACTGTGTCGTGAAATGGCCCGATACAGAGGCGCCACACCCCCCCTATGCTTCACCGATGAGGTAATGGAGCACGAGTTCCTAGAAGGGTTTAAACCCGTGAACATCGAATCTTACGATGGCACAACAGATCCCGCAGTATGGATCGAAGATTTTCTTCTCCACATTCACATGGCTCGCGGTGATGATCTACATGCCATCAAATACCTCCCACTAAAGCTTAAGGGACCAGCTCGGCACTGGTTAAACAGCCTCCCAGAAAACTCCATCGGCAACTGGGAAGATTTCGAAGATGCCTTTAGGGATAACTTCCAAGGTACCTATGTACAGCCCCCAGACGCCGATGACCTCAGTCACATAGTCTAGCAACCCGGAGAGTCAGCCCGGAAACTCTGGACCAGGTTCTTAATTAAAAGAACCAAGTTGTAGACTGTCCGGACACCGAAGCCCTCGCGGCCTTTAAACACAGCGTCCGCGACGAATGGCTCGCCAGACACCTCGGCCAAGAAAAGCCGAAGTCCATGGTAGCCCTTACCGCACTCATGACCCACTTTTGCGCGGGGGAAAACAGCTGGCTAGCCCGTAGAAGCAATAGCACCAGCGACCCCGACACATCCGAAGCCAGGGACGGCAATGGCAAGCCACGACGCAACAAGCACAAGCGTCAAATCAATAATGACATTACCGAAGATACGGCGGTCAACGCTGGATTCAGTGGCCCTAAGCCCAGCCAACGAAAGAAGCCGTTCAAAGGAAACAGAGATGATCCATCCAGTTTGGACAGAATACTTGATCGGCCTTGCCAGATTCACGGCACCCCTAATAAGCCTGCCAATCATACCAACAGAAATTGTTGGGTTTTTAAACAGGCTGGCGGACTCAACGCCGAACACAAGGGGAAAGGGCCGCCCAGCGAGGACGACGATGAAGAGCCTCGTCAACCGAACACAGGGGACAGAAGAAATTCCCCCCCGAGGTAAAAACAGTAAATATGATATATGTCACACATATCCCTAAGAGGGAGAGCAAGCGCGCATTACGGGACGTCTACGCCATAGAGCCATTCGCCCCAAAATTCAACCCATGGTCGGCTTGCCCGATCACCTTCGATCGAAAGGATGACCCAACCAGTATCCGTCATGGAGGTTCGGCAGCTCTGGTCCTCGATCCAATCATCGATGGATTCCATCTCACGCGAGTCCTCATGGACGGCGGCAGCAGTCTCAACCTACTTTACCAAGACACTGTCCGCAAAATGGGCATTGATCCATCAAGAATCAGGCCCACTAAAACTACCTTCAAAGGAGTAATACCCGGTGTAGAGGTCCGCTACACGGGCTCATTTACATTGGAAGTCGTCTTCGGTTCACCAGACAATTCCAAAACGAAGACTTGATCTTTGATATCGTCTCCTTCCGCAGTGGCTATCATGCATTGCTCGGACAAACCGCTTTTGCCCGTTTTAATGCGGTCCCACACTATGCCTATCTAAAGCTTAAGATGCCCGGTCCACATGATGTCATTACAATCAACGGAAACATGGAACACTCCCTCTGTACTGAGGAGCATACCGCGGCCATCGCAGCCGAAGTACAAAGCGGCCCTGTCAAGCAGCACACCTCATCGGCTATTAGGCCACCGGACTTTATTACACAAGGCCGGTCAATTCTGCATGCTGACAGCTTGGCAACTCCAGAGCTGGATTAGCGTTTTCGCCTCCGTCGATCGCCACATACATCCACAAAATTTGTACAGCGCGTGCATAATTATGCACTCAAAATACCTTGGGCGTCACCGGAGTTACAATACGGACAAGCCTATAGTACGGTTCGACCCTATATGGGACCCTATACGGCCTTCCCCTTTTATTTAATTATTTCTTCTCTTTTACCACAGGTGAATCAAAAACTATTCATCCTACAGACTTACAAGGACTCTCTCCGAGCCCGGTTCCGTACAAATAGTCGAAGACAATTCCTCTCAAGGAATCTTTCTCACTAAGGCGAAAGCGGCGCAGACGTGCGGCAGGAGGTCCAAAGGATTTTGTAGACCAAAACTTTATTTAAAGAACATGTATAGAGCTTTTCCCCTTAGCCTTAGACCCCCGCATGTAAAATGGCCTTGGTGATTATGGTACCCTCTGTAAGATTACGTTTTGACGTATCAATCAGATTCCAGTGAACACAATTCTTATTCGGTATCGCCTTTATTCATAGACTGTATTCCGTATCTTCAGTTGTCCCATGCACACACCTCGACAAAAATTGCCAGGGGCTCTATATGGCAACATATGTGTTGCTAAACAAAAGCCCGAACAACTTTATAGCACACTTCGGCGTCCTGAGCTTGGCATTATATGCACCGGCTCTGAATCATGTCGTTGGTCAATAGTTGGGTTGCCCGGCTCCTGTGTTTGCTACCTTACGTTCCGTCTGATCAGCTAGGGTAGTAAAGGGAGAACTACTGCGATTGTGTTTCTGGTTCGTCCGGTTAAACACCTCAGTAGAGAAAGCCAAAAACTGACTGTCATGATGCGGCGAGAGCTGGTCAGCCACTCCGCGACTTATTAAAATCTTTAGTGATTTTTTCTGTATTACACGAAGGACTGTTTTCCGGTCACATATGTAATGCATCCACATTCGGATAGTCGCGTACATACCAGGGGCTACTTCTTAGACCCATCGTCAAACTCCTATGGCTAAGTGAGAGTGGTAAAGTCTCATAGTCCGATTGCCTGGTTCGCCGCACTGACACCCTTTACGGACCAAGACATTGGGTCAAGTGTGATCATGTGCTATTATGAACACCCCCATAGTATCTACATGGGGGCTGAAGCCGACGACTGGACAACTCTCAGGAATACAACTACGGCCGCACAGGAGGATAGAACTTTCAGATAATAGCATAAATATATCGGAAGGCCTTAGTACACAATAAAAACGTCCAGGCAGTTCAGGTACATTCATTCGAACATAATGTCCTTTGAGCACTGACCCTCTATCAAGCGGGCACCCTCTAGGACGTCGTCTAAGTAGCGCTCCGGCGTGCGGTGGTCCTTGCCTCCGGGCGGGCCCTTAACTGCAACATCGGCTGCCTTCATCTTCGCCCAGTACATCTTGATGCGGGCAAAGGCCATCCATTCACCTTCTATGCATACTGACCGCTTGACTGCGTCGATCCGCGACACTACATCGACAAGTCGCCGCACCAGGCCGAAATAGCTGTTCGGAATGGGTTCGGCTGGCCATAGCCGAACTATGACGTCCTTCATGGCAGCTCCGGACATCTTATGAAGCTCGGCCCATTGCGCCATTTGGTCGTTTAGCAACGCCGGGCACTCCTGTGCAGCGAATTTTGACCAGAACAGCTTCTCCGTCGCATGTCCTTCCTGAGCTTGGAAGAACTGCGCAGCGTCGTCGACACTCTTCGGCAGGTCCAAAAACGCGTCTGGAGAACTCCACAGTCAATTAAGCAAGGCATATTTCGGATCGCCGAACTTAGTCAGTAAAAGAAAGGGCTTACCAGCCGCTATCTGTCCAGCTTGTCGGATCTCCTCTTGAGTCGCTCTAGACTCGGACTGCGCCTCTTTGGCCTCCTGAAGGGCCTTGTTGAGTTTGGCTACCTTGGCTTTATTATCCTCCTCGAGGGACTTGCACTTGCAGGCGGCATCCTTGAGCTCTTGCTCTATGGCAGATATCCGCTCCTCGAACTGGCGCCGGGTGGCCTGTTCGGCCTTCAAATTGGCAACCGCTTTATCAGTGGCCGCATTGCTCACCCTGGCCTGCTCCTTGGCCCGGGCAAGTTCAGCCCGGAGGGTCTCGACCGCGGCAGCACCATCTGCAATTATGCATATAACGGTGTGTAAATTTCAACCTAGTATTCGCACCGTCATATAGGCACAAACGGGATGTCCGAAATATACCTTGCGCCTCGTCAAGCCGCTTGTTAATAAGGACAATGTCCTCATCAACGAGCTTCAATTTCTGCTTTAGTTTAGCAACCTTCGCGGCCTGGGCGGTGGCCGCTAACAATGAAGCCTATTTTTCCAATCAAATAAACATGTTAATTCATGAAGATATCTATGGATCCTCTGTTCGCCTCTCTTTATGAGCCGACCAGAGTCTCAGGGGCTACTATATATATACAGGCGTATTTTTCATATGGAAAGTGGCTAAAGACATTACATCGCATACCTCGAAGCCTGTTAGTAGGCACGTGAAGGCGTCATTCAGTCCGCTTTTGGCGGACTGAATCTTCTCAACCACCGTACCCATTAAGGTATGGTGCTCCTCTAAGACGGATGCACTTTGCAGTGCACCCGTCAGAGTGTCCGGCGCCTCCAGATTCATGGAGGTCACCGTGGGAGTAGGCACTCCCCTCTCCCCTGAAGGGGGCCGCTTACTCGACTCCGGATCCATCTCTGGAGCAGTATTCGGTGGGAGACCGGACAATCCAGGGCCCCCATCACCGGTTCCCACGGGGGTCGTTGTCGGTGTCAAAACCGGCGGATCTCGGGTAGGGGGTCCCGAACTGTGCGTCTAAGGCGGATGGTAACAGGAGGCGGGGGACACAATGTTTACCCAGGTTCGGGCCCTCTCGATGGAGGTAATACCCTACTTCTTGCTTGATTGATCTTGATGATATGAGTATTACAAGAGTTGATCTACCACGAGATCGTAGAGGCTAAACCCTAGAAGCTAGCCTATGATTATGATTGTTGTTGTCCTACAGACTAAACCCTCCGGTTTATATAGACACCGGAGGGGGCTAGGGTTACACAGAGTCGGTTACAAGGGAGGAGATCTACATATCCGAATTGCCAAGCTTGCCTTCCACGCAAAGGAGAGTCCCACCCGGACACGGGACGAAGTCTTCAATCTTGTATCTTCATAGTCCAACAGTCCGGCCAAAGTATATAGTCCGTCTGTCCGAGTACCCCCTAATCCAGGACTCCCTTAGTAGCCCTTGAACCAGGCTTCAATGACGATGAGTCCGGCGCACAGATTGTCTTCGACATTGCAAGGCGGTCTCCAAATCCTGAGTACCTGTCGAGTAGTGTCCGGCTTCCCATGAATGTTGCACTCCTCGGCTTCTGCGCCTAATAATGGCTATCTTCCACGTGTTGAGCGAATGCGAGAAGTTGGGGCATTTTTACACTTGCCACCCTAACCATGTGAGTAAATCGTCTATTTAAAGAGCCGGGGATCCTCAGATCCAGATCACGCCATCCTCCCACAGCGAGTATCCATCGGAGCGCGCCCGGAAAAGCCCATCCCATCATGGCCGGCCATCGCAACTCCTCCTCTCGCTCCCATAGCACTAAGCCAGGCAATTGGGAGAAGTGTTCCATCCCCCACAACCAATTAGTAGAGTTACAGACCCAGGGGTTTCTCCCTCCTGCGTATATGGTCCCCGTCCGAGCCGGACTAGCCACTTACAACGGCGGGGAGCAAGCGGAGAGCTTTCCCAACCCATCCATGGGGGAGCGGGTATGCCTTGTCCCTTACTTATTAAGGGGACTTGGATTTCCAATCCATCCGTTCCTCCGCAGGCTCCTGGAGTTCTATGGCCTCCAGCTGCATAACTTTACTCCCGCCTCCATATTACACATCGCTGGCTACGTCACCCTTTGCGAGCTGTTTCTGGGCTGCGAAGCTCATTTCGAGCTATGGCAGAGGCTATTCTGCCTCATGCCCCGTACACAGGAGGGGTCAATATATCAAGTGGGCGGAGCCGAAATATGGCGCATCGCCGGGACCGGATACCAGTCCGGTACTCCGAAGAAGACATCCGAAGACTGGCCTTCGGAGTGGTTTTATATGGAGGACGCCCCCCTTCCGGACCCTATTCGGATGGGCCTTCCTGAGTTCAATAACGCCCCTTTGAAGAAACGCCACAGCTGGCGTCCTCGGAGCCCCCAGGAGGAAGATAACAGAGAGGTCCTTTACCTGATGGGCCGGATAAAAACGCTGGCCAAATCAGGACTG
Organism: Triticum aestivum; assembly: GCF_018294505.1. NCBI lineage: Eukaryota > Viridiplantae > Streptophyta > Magnoliopsida > Poales > Poaceae > Triticum > Triticum aestivum. Next base: position 362,674,349 of record NC_057802.1, on the reverse strand, counting down.
ACAATAATTGAGGTTATGTCAATATGTATAATGCGGGGGGTGCAGCCACTTCAATATTGGGGACAACCCATGTGGCACTTCAACGGAGAAGACGATGCCACCCGCTGCGGCCGAGGTCCGGACTCCGCCGCTGCTCTAGCGAAAATACTGTCCGATTTATATAAAGGAGAGGAAGAGGAGTTCATCCGCATTAAGCCACGGGGTGGATTCTCCATGTACAACCCCCAAACTGGGTGAGCTGCTACTTTTTACTCCAGACCTTCCCGCATTCTTCGTCATAAATATTTACCTTGCTATTTCATAGAAGGAAATGCGAAAAGCTGTGAGGGAGGTCCACAGCCCGTCTCCACAGCCAGAGGACCCTGACCGGGCCCTCGACCCCGGACTCGAAGAAGATCCGGACATATTTGTGGAGCTCATCGACATGACGTTCTATCAGTTAAGCTGCGACGGTGCCTTGGTGGCCATCATAGCCGATTATCCTGGACTGCTCCCTGCATCGCATGTAAGTAAAACCGGAGTCCCAACTTCCGAGAAGGATCCCTTTTTTGCACTTCACCCACCGGACACATATGGTGTCTTACAGGGAAGGCCCTCGGGACGCCATGCCGAACCCGTAGTGACTCACCAACAAGGGGCACCGAAACCGGGTAGGCTTAAAAGGAAGGCGGTCAGGACTGAGATGCCGTCGCAGAGGTATGAAAAAGAACCCTGCTCCGTGGTTGTCGTTTTAAAAAATATAATAACGTCCATGGTTCCTGGCAGGAAAAACGCTCGCCGAACCGTATCCGGAGAGCGTGCCGGCCACGCCTCCACCCGCCGGGCTCCAAAGCCAGACTCAGAGGCAGATGCTAACGTGGGGACAACGCCGAATGTTCCTCCTACAGAGGATGCGGATAGGCTGTCCGCTAGAAATTCCGAAGTGGAGAGTGCCATGAATCACAGGCGTCGCCGGGCCGTACTCCGCGACCCTGGTTTCTCTGAAGAGGCGTGTCAGGACCCCGATTCCAAGTCACACCGATCTAGCCTGTAACACCTCATATCACATTGCGGCCTCACGCACGGTACTCCCACGGGTGTCGCCTTACCATGGCCCGGGACCGTTTGCGCCTTTTGGCTCACGTATATGACGATGTCGCTAGCATCCATATGACAGAGAACCCGGGCCGACATGGCTAGTCGTGAACCCAAAGCGGCACTAACGTATGGGGACAGGCATACATGAATCAACATCGAACGTGTCGGTCAGCAGCGTGTGAATCCGGGCTGTAGCACTGGGCTAACAGGACTCCGGGAACCGTGGATCCTCCCTCGTCATCCCACGAGAGGGCCATCCGCGGTACTCACACTTATCTTGAGGCTTTTAGTAGTATCCATTTACTTGTCTATGAACTGCATAAGCGACCAAGTAGTCCTTTACCGCGGACGCGGCTATTCGAATAGTTTTATACCCTGCAGGGGTGTACTTCGTCACACACGCTCTCACCACTTATCGTCGCTACACGACGTGTACTCGGCAACCTTCAAGCGGAAGCCCAACGTGGTGTCGGCCACAGCCTACCTAAATACTCGAGTCTCTAGTCCAGGTTTATCGCCTATTCAGGTTCCATCCGCAGGGAGTCCGGCCGAGGTTTCCACATACGGCCCCGAACGATGTGTGCAGGGTTCCCGGACACCAAACGGGCGACTCGGTACACCGTGCCACGAGCCTACCGCATCACAGCCCACCCCTTGGTCAGCGCTGTCCACGGCCTCCAGCTTACTACAAACACCAGAAACTACGTGCAACTCCTGGACAGAAGACAAGGGTGAATAAGAAGCCGAGGGGGTCCATTGGTTTCGGGCCCAATGTGTGGTAGTAGCTGAATCTTAAATCACGCATACAGATCTCAGTTCTTAGGGACGGTCTCAATGAAACAACCCACCATGTACTCCTACATGGCCTCCCATCGATACCTTTACCAAATCGTATTCAACACTTCACTCTCATTATCGACACACACACTTTCACTCTAGTTCATCACCCTGATGAGCCAGACCTGACACAACTCTAAGCGTAGCAAGCATAGCATTGTAGGAACACAACATGGCTCAATCAACTCCTACTCATGCTAGTGGGTTTCATCTAGTTACTGTGGCAATGACAGGTCATGCAAAGGAAAGTGGGTTCAACTACCGCAACACACGCAGCAGTTTGAATCGCGTTGTCTTAATGCAGTAAACGAGAGCAGAAGCGAGAAGATGGGTTTGTATCGAAATGATCAATGGTTGCTTGCCTGACGGAGTGGTGGTGGGATACTGCCCTTCAGTTGGATACCCGTGAATATCCTCGGAGGCAGGACCTACCACAATGAACACATCGAAGCACAATCAACGCCAAGCAAGTGCAACAATATGATGCATGCATGAGACATGGCAAAATGGATGTATTGGGCTAATGCAACTAAGACCAGATGGGTTTGGACTAATTTGAATCAAAGATTCAAATTCCAAGTTCATAAATGGCCCATATTAGTGCTTTATCTTGTTCTGTATAAAACAGTAGGTTAACTTGCTTAATCATGCATGAAACCAGTACAGATGGATAGAATGGATTTTTCTGATCATTTTTCATATATAAATCTTTTCATTCTGAGCTATAGATTATTTTCTATGATTTTTTGAAGTTTGTGATAATTTCTGGAATTTCCAATATAAGAATAATTCCAGTAATGCTTTACTGCGTCAGCCTGACGTCAGCAGGTCAACGGGGTCGTCCAGGTCAAACCTGACGCGTGGGTCCCCTGTGTCAGTGTCACTGTTAGGTAATTAGTTAATTAGGATTAGTTTAACTCTCTGACTCAGATTAATTAGCAGGCGGCCCCACTTGTCAGTGACCCTGGGGGGTCAACCTGTGGTCAAACCACGTTGACTCGCCGGCGTTTAGCCGCCGGCGACGTCCAGACGCGGCGGTGGAGTGCGGGATCCCCCCTCCGGCGACCAAAAGGACGGCAGAGAGTACCTACGGGTAGCTGAGGGCGAACCGCGTCGACTGGTGGTGGTAGTGGGGCTCGGGGTCGCCGGAATCGACGCCGGCGACGAGCCGTGCGGCTGCCGGGGTACGGGCGTGGTTGAAACCGTAGCTAGAGAGCACGGCGAGGAACGTGCGAGGGTGCTACGGGTTCCTGGCGTTGCGGTGAAGCTAATGGCTACGGTGGTGCGGCCGTTGGATGGCCGGAGCCTCGTCGGCGACGAGCTCGTGCGGCGGCGCGTGCGGGTGAGCTTCGTGCGGTGGCTACAAAGCGAGAGAGAGAGAGAGAGAGAGAGAGAGGAGAGGATGGGAAGGTGGCCATGCTCACGGCGGTTGCGACGGAGCAGGCGGCGAGGTCAGAGGCGAGCTGTTGCAGTGGCGACGGCGGAGGGGATCTCCGACGGGGAGCGGCGAAGGCGAGGTCGGTGACGGAGCTTCAGGGCAACCAAGCGCTCGGGGCTCGGCTTGCTCGAAGGAGCGGGCGACGGCGGTGCTGTAGGACACGCGCTGGAACGGCGCGAGGTCGACGGTGGGCGCGGCTACTCCGGTGAGGTGTCTGCGGCGGCGTCGGCCATGGTGGGGAGAAAGTGAGGGAGAGGCGATGGGGGAGAATGACGGTGTCCAGAGGCTCGGGGCGCGTCGAGGGAGGTCGGCCAGCTCATCCGCGGCGAGGGCGGCAAGCAGCTGGCGCCGTGGCGAGCTCACGCTCGCCGGCGTCACCTCTCTGCCTGCTCTGGCGAGAGCAGGCAGCTGACTGGCACGGGCCAGCACAGTGCTGGGCCGCCAGGTAAGTTTCTCTGCCTTCTGTTTCTTTCTCTTTTTATTTATTTCTGTTCTGTGTTTTGAAATAGTAAAAATACTATTTCATTTGGAAAAATCCTGAAAATATTCTGAGGCACCTTTGAGATTATTCCCAACAGCCTAAAAATACTTTCAAAATTATTTGGGCATTTGAAAATATTTATAGCATTTAAAATGCCCAAATGCAAGTACTTATGACTTGTGCAAAAATCCAAGATGGCCTCCAAAAATATGAAACCATTTTTGGCAGAGGTTTTAGCCAAGACCAAAGGTGGTGAACATTTATGGAGGGCATTTCAGGTTCATTGAAAAGAATTTTAGTAAACCCTAGTTGTTCCAGGGGGGGGTGCTGGGGGTTTCTGGCATTCCCCATTTCAGGTTTCTGTGAAATGTAAACATGATGCAACACTCTAATGCATGAACTAGCTAGGATGTGACAAGGCGTTCGATGCCTTCTACTCAGGGGACGCATACATCCGAGCTGCTCAAAATGGTCTTGCCAGAGCCACGGACCAGTATGTAAAGGATCTACGGGTAAGAAAATCTGATAATTATGTATATCAGTAGCCCCTGAGACTTGAAACAGTTGGCACTACTGATTTAAGGATCATTATTTGCGTAGGTTCTTATGGAGAAGAATAGCCAGTTGTATCAAGAGCTGGAGGAGTGCAAAGCCCAGCTACGGGCCGCAGTTGCCGCAATGAAGGAGTCCAAGAAGGCCCCATCTGGTAACACTTGTTCCTATCGAAAAGAATGGCATATACCAGTTAGTATTCGGCATGCAAATCTAACAATAGATTCTGCAGATGACCCCGGAGTGAATCCGGAGGTCGTGCGAGGGGATGAGCAACATGCTCAACAACAGCTAGAGGCTGGCGAGCGCGTGCTTACGCAGGTTAGGCGGGAGAAAAACGATCTCCAAGATGCAAATACCTGGCTGGGCGTTGAACTGAAAGATGTTCGGGCCCAGCTTGCTGACTCCGTAAAGGAGAATAAGAGGCTTCGACGTGGCATTTTTAGTAAGTGCTTGAACAAACTTTTATAGAGTTCGGCGAAGAAACCGGCTAACAGAGTTATATCTCTAAGTATGCTGACGGGTCATCCCGCAGAGGAGATGCCCGGGTCTGCGGGTGATCTTCTGCCAGAGCTCTCACAACTGCACGAACAAGTTCGGCAGGTGATGCAGGGCATTGGCCAGGCCTTGTGGCCATCTGCCTCCTTGCCAGGAGGCATGGGGGATCTCGTAGAGATGCTCAAGGGAGCGCGGCGGCGCTTCCGATTATGGAAGATATCTGCCTGCCGACAAGGTGCAAGGGAAGCCTGGGCCATGGTGAAGACTCGATATACCAAGGCTAACCCGAACCACATGGCCGAGGTCGGACATGTGGGGTCTGATGGGAAAGAGATCCCCGTCAGTTTGGTGTATGACCAGGTGAAATTAGCCGCAAAGTATTCCCAACAGGATTGTAGGCTAGACAGCCTGTTGGATGGTATAGAAGAAGAATTTAGTCAGTCTAAGTGACTGTGTACTTCAAGTGACATATATTGTCCCTAGCCGGATTGTAAATCATTTGTCATGGCGGACCTTTTCGCTTCGACCTCCGGACCCGACAGTCCGGAGTGTATCTGAATACCCGCTCAGTTATGTAAAAACCGGGGTACGCGTGGAAACCAGTCGTAGGGGTCATAAGTGCTTGAACAGACAAGTACCCAACTAGCTATGTTATATTACATGGATAGTAAGAAACATCTTCCAGGGAGAATAGTTCCGTTAAGGGTTCCTTTCCCTGGGTACGCATGCATTAATGTGCATGTCCAAACTGCGAAAAGAGACGCAGGATATAAGCATCTGGGGGCATGTATTACAATAAGTAAAAGTCATCTTTTGTTCACCGACCGAATATTCCCTTAACAACGCTAGCTTTCGGCTTCACCCAGTCTGAGGTACACATCCGGCTGACCCGGCAGTAACAATCGCAGAGGTGCTCCCCTTATGCCCTAGCCGAATTAACGGGAACGTAGGGCATAAACACAAGAGCCAGGCAACCCAGCTTGGCCAAAACTTAAGTCATATCGATGCATATAATGGCGAAGAAAAGGTACATGTGGAAAAGTAACACATGTGCAGGGGGCATAGAGCCCGGAACATAGTTATATTAAGCTTCTGTATAAGAAGCCCCCAGGTATAATGAGCACGCCTGGCGCGTCAAGATTGTGTAGTCAAGACACATTTTAACCTTTTAAGGCTGTGAAGAAAAAGGGAAGAAAGAAAGAAAAACAGATAGCGGATATATATATATATATAATTGATGGAGGTAAGGAGACGAACATAGAGTCCGGCACTAGGCGTAGAACCTTCGGAGTCTGGCCGCGTTCCATGGGTTTGGCTCGAGTCGATTGTCCGATGCATCCCGCAGACGGTACGCTCCACCGGTGAGAACTTTGTCAATAACGAAGGGACCTTCCCATTTGGGCTTGAGCTTGTCCTTTTTCTTCTCTGGTAGGCGTAGAACGAGTTCGCCAACGTTATAAGTTTTGGCCCGTACTTCTCTGCTTTGATACCGTCGAGCCTGTTGCTGATAGAATGCGGAGCGGGCTTTTGCCACGTCATGCTCCTCCTCTAGGGCGTCCAAACTGTCCTACTGATCAAGCTCGGCTTCTTTCTCTTCGTACACGCGCACTCGAGGTGAGTCATGAATGATGTCGCAGGGCAGTACCGCCTCTGCGCTGTACACCATAAAAAATGGTGTGTATCCGGTAGTGCGATTCGGCGTGGTCCGCAGCCCCCATAGTACGGAGTTGAGCTCCTCGACCTAGTGCATATCTGATTCCTTCAAGGATCGCACTAATCTGGGTTTAATGTCGCTCATAATAAGACCATTTGCTCGCTCGACTTGACCGTTTGTTTGGGGGTGATAGACGGAGGCATAATCGAGCTTAATGCCCATGTTGCCGCACCAAGTTTTTACCTCGTCGGCTGTAAAGTTCGAGCCATTATCGGTGATGATGCTGTGGGGGACTCCGTAACGTTGTACAACCCCGGATATGAAGTCTATCACTGGTCCGGACTCGGCTGTTTTAACTAGTTTGTCTTCTATCTATTTGGTGAATTTATCCACCATGACCAATAGGTACTTTTTCTTATGGCTTCCTCCTTTAAGGGGTCCAACCATATCAAGCCCCCAGACCGCAAAGGGCCAAGTAATGGGGATTGTTTGGAGAGCGGTAGGTGGCATATGGCTTTGGTTTGCAAAAAAGCTGGCAACCGACACAATGCTGGACGAGGTCCTGTGCGTCTGCTCGGGCCGTCGGCCAGTAAAAACCTGTACGGAAGGCCTTGCTTACAAGGGCCCGAGCTGCAGCGTGGTGGCCGCCGAGTCCAGCATGAATTTCTGCCAAAAGTTGCCATCCTTCCTCTTTGGAGATGCACCTTTGAAGTACTCCGGTAGCGCTTTTCTTATAAAGCTCTCCCTCGTGGACCTTGTAGGCCTTAGACCACCGCACAATGCAACGTGCCTCGTTTGGGTCCTCAGGGAGTTCTTGCCTAGTTAGGTAAGCCAAGAAGGGTTCTGTCCACGGGGCGATGACAACCATAATCACGTGGGCCGAAGGTGTAATTCCGGTGGCAGAGCCTCCGATTACGTCAGTGTTCGGGATCTGGCGTTGTGGCCGGATCCGGACTGTTGATGCCGGTCTCCCCTTCCCACACCACGGATGGCTTAAACAACCTTTCCAAGAAGATATTAGGTGGGACAGGGTCGCGCTTAGTGCCGATGCGGGCGAGGATATCCGCCGCTTGATTGTTTTCTCGGACCACATGGTGGAATTCGAGCCCCTCGAACCGAGCTGACATTTTGAGGACGGCGTTGCGGTAAGCCGCCATTTTTGGGTCCTTGGCATCAAAGTCTCCATTTATTTGAGATATTGCAAGGTTCGAATCCCCATGCACCTCTAGGCGTTGAATGCCCATGGAGACTGCCATTCGGAGACCATGCAACAGGGCCTCATATTCTGCTGCATTGTTGGAGTCTGTGTATAATATTTGGAGTACGTATTGGACTGTGTCTTCGGTGGGGGATGTCAGGACGACGCCTGCCCCCAGACCAGCCAGCATCTTAGAGCCGTCAAAGTGCATGATCCAATTGGAGTACGCGCCGTACTCTTTAGGGAGTTCGGCTTCTGTCCATTCGGCGACGAAATCAGCCAGTACTTGTGACTTAATGGCTCGCCGTGGTTTGTATGTTATGTCGAACGGGAGGAGCTCAATAGCCCATTTAGCAATCCGGCCCGTGGCATCACGGTTATTTATTATGTCATTGAGTGGTACTTCAGAGGCCACCGTAATTGAACACTCTTGAAAGTAGTGTCGTAGTTTTCGGGATGCCATGAAGACCGCGTATGCAATCTTTTGATAATGTGGGTACCGTGATTTGCATGGAGTGAGGACAGTGGATACGTAGTATACCGGCTTTTGAAGCGGGAACTTATGTCCGTCCGTCTCTCGTTCGACGATGAGCACTGCGCTTACAACTTGGTGTGTTGCCGCTATATATAACAGCATTGGTTCGCCAATATTTGGCGCGGCCAAGATTGGGTTGCTGGCCAAGACGGCTTTTATTTCTTCCAATCCGGCCGTGGCCGCATTCGTCCACTCGAAGTGTTCAGTGCGTCGAAGAAGGCGATAAAGAGGTAGTGCCTTTTCTCCCAATCGGGAGATAAAGCGGCTTAAGGAAGCCACACATCCAGTCAATTTCTGGATTTGCTTGAGGTCTGTTGGGATAGCCAACTGTGACAGAGCTCGGATTTTGGCTGGATTTGCTTCAATTCCTCTATTGGAAATGATGAAGCCCAAGAGCTTACCGGCGGGCACGCCGAAAACGCATTTTTCCGGGTTGAGCTTGATGTCATATGTTCGGAGATTGTCGAATGTGAGCCTCAAGTCGTCTATTAAGGATTCGACGTGTCTGATTTTAATGACCACATCGTCTACGTATGCCTCCACTGTTTTGCCAATTTGTGTTTCCAGGCATATCTGAATCATGCGTTGATAGGTTGCACCGGCGTTTTTGAGCCCAAAAGGCATGGTGTTAAAACAGAAGGGGCCGTATGGAGTGATGAATGCCGTTGGGGCTTGATCGGATTCCGCCATCTTAATTTGATGGTATCCGGAGTATGCGTCGAGGAAACACAATGAGTCGTGTCCTGCAGTAGCGTCGATAATTTGATTGATGCGGGGGAGGGGGAAGGGATCCTTGGGGCAAGCCTTGTTAAGGTCCTTGAAATCGACACATAGGCGCCAGGATTTGTCCTTCTTTGGTACCATTACCAAGTTTGCTAGCTAGTCCGGATGTTTATTTCTCTAATGAATCCGGCCTCGAGTAACTTGGCTAGCTCCTCTCCCATGGCTTGTCGCTTAGGCTTTGAGAAACGCCGAAGAGTCTGCTTGACCGGCTTGTATCCCTTTAGAATGTTTAGGCTATGCTCGGCCAGCCTGCGTGGGATTCCTGGCATGTCTGAAGGATGCCAGGCGAAAATGTCCCAATTCTCACGCAAGAACTCCCGCAGTGCGGCGTCTGTTGTGGGGTTCAGCTGTGCGCCGATGGATGCTGTTTTTGTAGGGTCCGTTGGATGGACCTGGAATTTGACTATTTCGTCCGCTGGTTTAAAAGAGGTGGACTTGGGTCTTTTGTCGAGTATCACGTCGTCCCTGTCCACAGTGGAGTGCAGCACAGTTAGTTCTTTGGCCGCAAGGGCTTCGGATAACGCCTTGAGGGCCAGTGCGGTGGTTTTGTTTTCGGCACGGAGTGCTATGTCCGGATCACTAGCTAGAGTGATGATTCCATTGGGCCCGGACATTTTGAGCTTCATGTACCCGTAACGGGGTATAGCTTGGAAGATCGTGAATGCCTCCCGCCCTAAAAGGGCGTGGTATCCGCTACTGAACGGGGCCACTTGGAATGTGATTTCTTCGGACCTATAATTCTCCGGCGTGCCGAATACCACATCTAGTGTGATTTTTCCCGCACATCGTGCCTCCCGACTAGGGATGATTCCTCTGAAGGTCGTGCTGCTTTGCTCAATGCGGCTCTTGTCTATTTCCATTTTTAAGAGTCTCCTCGTAGATGAGGTTTAATCCGCTGCCACCGTCCATGAGCACTTTAGTAAGCCGGAAGCCATCCACAATTGGACTAAGGACCAAAGCGGCTGGTGCTCGGGATGTGCGGAATTGAGGTTCGTCACTGGCATTGAAGGTTATGGCCGTGTCGTTCCATGGATTTATTGCTGCAACGTGGCAGACTTCGGCAAGGCTGCGGAGTGCTCGCTTGCGCCTATTATTTGAGGCGAAGGTCTTGAAGACTGTCAATACTGTATTGTTATTTTTTCACGGGATGGTGCTCTGTGGTATTGTTGATGAGGAGATCCTCGCCGCTCTTGGCCACCTGCCGGAGTATCCAACATGCTCTAAGGCTGTGTGTTGGCATGGTGTCCGGTGTACTGTGAATTTTGCATGGCCCATTGATCCATCCCTCCAATATAGTTCCACGCCCTGTAGTGGGCTTTGGTTTCTTTGTAATTGGATCGGGTGACTTACGAGAGTACACCCTTTTAGTTCGGACGGAGGGTTTAGTGAGAGCCGGAGGATCCCAGAATTTTGTTTGGGTTTTCCAGGCGCTTTCCATCGCACAGTACTTCTGTACTATGGCCGCCAAGTCAGCAAAGTGTGCTATGTCACGGCGACTTATGGCGTTGAGGATTCCCTTGTCCGTGCAATTTTTGCAAAAGAATGAAATTGCGTCTTCCTCGCGACAGTCCTTGACCTTGCTCATTACAAGGAGGAATCTGGCCCAATAGTGATGTACTGTCTCTTGGGGCTCTTGTCTAATGTGGGAAAGATCACTTATGTCTGGGTGGGTGGGTAGATTTAGGTCCAACCCTGACCCGATCTGAGACCCAGAGGCGGAGGAGTTTCCGAGCTTGGCAGTTCGGGCTCCGGGATGTTGCCCAATAGTTTTGGCCCGCTGTCTGATTCTAGGTTCGAAGCTTGGGCCATGTCCTCCCATAGACGGGTATCCGGCTCGGAGAGCTCGGGAATCCGGATATAGTTTGTCCTCAAAATAGAGGAAGAATTGCTACATTGCTCCTCCACCACCGCTATCTGATGGGTGATCGGCGGAGAGTTAATCTCCCTTTGGTCGGGTTTAAGCCCGATCCGATCATAGTCCGTAGCGACTCCCAGGGCGGCGATGCGATCCAAGAGCTCGTTCAAGGAAGAGAGCTCCATTGGATCCATCTGCTCGGCGAATCCTGAGCCGACGTGGAGGCTGTTTTGGATGACCCGAGAAGTCATCGTCGGCGCGACGGCCGAACGGGCGGTCATGATGAAGCCGCCTATTCGGAGAGTTTGGCCTACAGCCAGGGCTCCCCCAGAGGTAATGTTGTCCTTGACAACAAGACGAGCCATCAAGCCTTATCGTGACGGCACAGTGGAACTCTCAATGAAAGCACCAATGTTGGTGTCAAAACTGGCGGATCTCGGGTAGGGGGTCCCGAAATGTGCGTCTAAGGTGGATGGTAATAGGAGGCGGGGGACACAATGTTTACCCAGGTTCGGGCCCTCTCGATGGAGGTAATACCCTACTTCCTGCTTGATTGATCTTGATGATATGAGTATTACGAGAGTTGATCTACCACGAGATCGTATAGGCTAAACCCTAGAAGCTACCCTATGATTATGATTGTTGTTGTCCTACGGACTAAACCCTTCGGTTTATATCGACACCGGAGGGGGCTAGGGTTACACAGAGTCGGTTACAAGGGAGGAGATCTACATATCCGAATTTCCAAGCTTGCCTTCCACGCAAAGGAGAGTCCCACCCGGACACGGGACGAAGTCTTCAATCTTGTATCTTCATAGTCCAACAGTCCGACCAAAGTATATAGTCCATCTTTCCGAGTACCCCCTAATCCAGGACTCCCTCAGTCGTGCCCCCCGTACCCTTGACGGCTGAGGTGTTACCCTCTGGCGCCGTCTTAATCGTCCCCCGCACCTCTTGCCGATCTGGAGAAACCCTCCAGGATGACACCTCAAGGTCATCCGCCCTAGGGGGCGAGGAAGCTTGTGGAGGCATCTTGCTCTCCATCATCTCCGGCGGCAAATCCCCCGATGAGGAGGATTGTTGAGGGAGATCGCGGGCCGGACTGTAACAAATAATTTAATATTATTCCCGCAACTCAAAAAGAACTAGATGTGTATAGAGCATCCTTAGTTACTTACGATTCGACAAGGGGCTTGTCCTTGGGGCGGTGTTTTCGGATGGCTTCGGCTTTCGAATCCGAGCCATTCGACAGGGATATCTTTCCCCTCTTGGGCGCCTCCACCTCCAGGTCTTTAGAGGCCGCCCTTTTCCTCCCTTAGGGAGGAGGGTTATCGCTTTCTTCCTCGTCTTCATCTTCGTCTTCGGAGGAGGGAGCCTCGGTCCCCCCGGACATAGCGTCCGATGTACCTTTAGGGTGAAGGCCACCTTCGGCCTTCTTGCTCTTCTTCTTCTTGTCCTTCTTTGCCAATGCTTGGTACAGCGCCGGGACCAGCATCTTCATTAACAGAGGATTAGCTGAATTTTCAGGAAGTGGAGCCGAACACCTGATTTGCTCCGCCTTCTTTATCTAGCCCTGATTAAAGGATGGAACTCTCAGTGCATCACCTTAGATTAATAGGCTAAGCTATGTTCAGAAATTAAGCACTTACCGGGGTATCTGGATGATTGCAGTCGAGTCCGATGTCCTCAGATGTATCCGACCACGACTTTTGAGCCTTGAAGAGCAGTTTCCAGATCCCTTTGTGCATTGTACCTAAGAATTGTTGTAGGGTCCGCGGCCCTTCCGGATTAAACTCCCACGTACGGAGAGACCATCGCTGGCACGGAAGGGTTCGGCGGACAAGCATCACTTGGATCACGTTAGTAAGGCTGGTGTCTTTTTCGATGATGCTTTTGACGCACTTTTGCAGCATCAGCACCTCATCGGATGATCCCCAGTCCAGACCCTTATTGATCCACGATGCGAGCCGCAGTGGGGGACCGGATCTGAATGCAGGAGCGGCCGCCCATTTGGTGCCGCGGGGTTCGGTGATGTAGAACCACTCCTACTGCCATACCTTGACAGTTTCCACGAAGGCCCCTTTTGGCCATGTAACATTGGTGAGCTTGCTCACTAGAGCACCACCGCACTCTGCGTGCTCCCCGTCGACCACCTTTGGCTTCACGTTGAATGTCTTGAGCCACAGGCCGACGTGTGGGGGGATACGGAGAAAAGCCTCACACATGACGATAAACGCCGAGATATGGAGAAAAGAGTTTGGGGCTAGATCATGAAAATCTAGCCCGTAATAGAACATGAGACCGCGAACAAAGGGGTGAAGAGCGAACTCTAACCCGTGGAGGAAGTGAGGGATGAACACAAACCTCTCGCCGGGCTTTGGTGTGGGGATGACCTGCCCTTTGGCAGGGAACCTGTGTGGGATTTCCGCAAACAGGTACCTCGCCTCCCGGAGCCCCGCGATGTCCTCCTCGGTGACAGAGGAGGCCACCCACTTGCCTTGAGAGCCGGACCTAGACATGGCTGGAGTGCTTGGTGGCAATGGAAGAAGTCGAGACTTGGGCGCTGGATCTCGAGGATGGAAAGGTTGAGGAAGAAGAAGGCGTGGGGGAGAAAGATGGGTCTTTATCCCTTTATAAAGGCAATGAATATCAAGCGCCTCCTCACAAGCCTTAAAACTCGCCTATTCCCAAGGGGTCGTGCAAACGGCATGGTTGGATTATCCAAACCCGTATTGATGAGAATCCCGCAATAAGGGGACATGATCTCTGCTTGGACAAGACGTGTCAATATGGGTCGTACCTCGAAACACGAAGCGAGAGGCTAAAAACGATTCGAAATAATGAAAAGGCCAGACGTAACGTCTCGCCAGCAAAACTGTCAGTAAAGACATATTATGTTTTTTGATTAAGTATTATGCCCTTGTGGTAGTGGGTTGTAACTGTTAAACAGAGCCGGATATAGTTCTTGTTGATCAACTACTTTGAAGCATTCAGAGGAGTAACCCGCCTTGCAATGCCGAAGACAATCTGCGCGCCGGACACATTGTCATTGAAGCCTGGTTCAGGGGCTACTGAGGGAGTCCTGGATTAGGGGGTCTTCAGGCTCCACATTGTCTTCAGCCATGACTGAGTCATTTGCTTCAGAGGCATCGTTGGTGGCAGCCTCATTGTTTTCAACCTCCATCTGTTTAAGGACTAGAGGGTCGGGCACAATCACATTCTCTGTTAGAATGACGGGATCACTGGCAGGGGGTGTGGCTTATCTTTCTTCTCCTTTATCTTATTCTTTTCTTCCTCGGCTGATGCAGCCGGAATGTCTTCAGTAGTCTTGGCGTCATACTCTGAGGCAGACGCAGAAGGAGTGGCTTTAGGAAACACTTGACGTGCTACTGAGCTAGTGTGTTGCACTTCTTCTTCTGGAATGCTCGACATGGAGACCGGTGGCCTGAGGCCTTTGCGAAGGCTGCGAAACGCTGGCGACGCCTTTGGAGAAGGAGTGGTTTCCATGTGGTTGTCATCATCAAGCATCGTAGAGGTGACTTGAGCAGGTGGAGTACGGAGTGTTTCATCTTGTACAGGGGTGTCTTGTTGTTGGCGCTCAGCCCATGAGTCATCTTGAGCAGTTGGCGTCAATGGGCGACCAATGTTAATAAGTTCACTACTCGTTGGAGCAGGCGATGATACTGACTGGGCTTGAGCTGAGGAAGGACTTCATCATCATGCACATTGTCTTCATGACCAATGTCTTCAGCTGCATTGGAGTCAATAGCTAGAACTTCTTCACTAGCTTGAGCCTCTGTGGAAGCAGGCTCATGTATCTCAAGGCGACGTTCTTGGTTTGTTGAAGCAGGGAGAGCAACGGAGATGGGTTCAATGATGAGGGGCTCTGGGCAGAAGCACACTCTTTCTTTGAAGACTTTGAAGCCTTTGTCTTCAATTTCTTCTTGGTGGGAGCATCATCAGATGTATCCTTGAGCTTCCTCTTCCTGGCTTCGGCTTCAGCATGCCTGGTTTTCTTCAGCTCTGAAGCTGTCGAGGTGACCTTTGGCTTCGAGCCAGTCATACTGGCAGGGGAGACAATGCTAGGTTCTTCCTGCCTTTGAGCTTCAGATTGGGCCGCAACATACTTCTTCTTTTGCTTGGCAGCCATCCTGGGGTCGATGCTAGGACGCCCAAGAGCCTTTCTCTTCTCAGCTTCATTATGCGCTTGAACACATTTTTGCGCATAGTACTTCATGCGCTCGTGTGAGCCTTTGGCTTCTTCACGCTTCTTGTGGAATTCTGCCTTGAGACCGTGCAACATCTTTTTGAAGATCTGCACATCAAGCACACTGAGCTTGGCCATGTTCTTCTTGAAATGCGCCTTCGCATGATCAATCTTGTTCTTGAGCTCGACGATTTTCTGAGCCAAGGCCAATTCATTGGCAATGGCTCCGTGAAATGTGACGCTGATGTCCACCGGTAGCTGCAGATCATCAATACTGATGCTCTGGTCATCAAACCATTCATCGATGAAGTTGTTCAAAATATCAACATCAAAGAGGGGTAGTGAGGGAGTCCTGGATTAGGGGTCCCCGGGCGTCTGGGCTATGTGACGTGGGCCGGACTGATGGGCCGTGAAGATACAAGATGGAAGGCTTTCCCCCGTGTCCGGATGGGACTCTCCTTTGCGTGGATGGCAAGCTTGGCGTTCGGATGTGAAGATTCCTTTCTCTGTAAACCGACTCTGTACAACCCTAGTCCCCTCCGGTGTCTATATAAACCGGAGGGTTTAGTCCGTAGAGGCGAACACAACCATACAGGCTAGACATCTAGGGTTTAGCCATTATGATCTCGAGGTAGATCAACTCTTGTAACCCCAATACTCATCAAAGTCAATCAAGCAGGAAGTAGGGTATTACCTCCATCGAGAGGGGCCGAACCTGGGTAAACATCGTGTCCCTGTCTCCTGTTACCTTCGATCCTTAGTGTAACATCCCAATTTTCAACTTGGATGATATACATAGGTCATCATATGCATATCATTTTTTTTCTGCATTTTGGTTGTGATCCTAGAAATCTAAAGCAACTCAAGGACCCAAGGAGAGAGTTGGAGATTTCATAAATTTTCATATTTGAATTCTCTCAAGTTTGGACTTTCTCATCTGAGTTTTACCTGTGCATCTATGCTTGAATGCTTATGTATGCTATTGTTTGTTTGCGATAGAATTTCTGGAGTGTGAAGCATGCTACTACGAGTCTCTAGGGTTTGCAGATCGTCAGCAAGGCAAGTAACACTTTGATCATACCCCTTTATTACCCAGTTTTATGCATTAGTTTCAACCCTCCATCATTGCATGAGTAGGATTTGTTAACATGTGGGTTTTGGGTGGTAGATGATGAGGTAGAACCTATTGTCCCTTATTTCAAACCTTGGGAGTTACCTCTACGTTATGCTATTACTGCTATGTTATGCTTGTAAACGTGGTTTGGTTTGAGAGATTCATGATAGATGTGAGAGATCAATGTTAATTCAGGGTTTATTTAAGGTGGCTACTCTAATACACATCTGGGTGGATTGTTTGTGGGCACATGGGGAATCCAGTGTTGTCCAAGGAGATCCCGGGGAATCCGTGTGATCATCCTATGGTTCGCCACCCAGGCTCAAAGGGATCATAAGATTATTCATGCTAGAAACTTCCGTGTGCAGCCACAAGCCATTATGGGCTCTGGCATAGTTGAGTATGTTGTGTGACCTCTTTCACTGGTAAACTAGCAGATGTAGGGGATGTAGGTGGTACGGTTTACCCGTCGAAAGAGTTAATGCTTCTGAAAGACTGTGTCTCGGTCATTCGTTTCTCAAACACCATGTAGTGCGAGAAATTCAATGGAGGAGATCGAGTCTTGTGGGGAAAAGTGTGCAAACCTCTGCAGAGTGTACAAACTAATCATGGTTAGTCCTGTCCCCGGTTATGGACATCTTGAGTATTTGGTTCTTGAATTATTCATTTAATCTCATCACTCCTAATTAATTTTGTTGGGTTGTTAATTACTGTCTAATTGGGATTGAGATAGGGTTTCCATTCTCAATGTTTATCAACCAACTTTGTAGTTAAATAAAATATATTCCTTTGCAGTAGGGAAAAATTGACTTTACACAAAAATATGATAACCATAGAGCCTCCACCGGCCATATATGCATGTAGTGTTAGCATTTATCTTGTTCATTGCTCTACAGTGTTATTTTGCCAGCATATTCCATGTGCTGACCCGTTTCGGGCTGCAACGTATTATGTTGCAGACTTTTCAGACGAAGAGTAAGGTGTGCTAGGTCGTTGTCGTGCACTCAGTTATGCCGTTGGAGTTGATGGACTCATTTACCTTTGATTCTTCCGCAGTTATCTTATTTAGATGGCCTTCAACCATATTATTGTAATAAGTTCTCTTTTGAGACATTCGATGTAATAAGTGTGTGACTGCACTCTGTTATAAATCCTTCAAGTACTGTGTGTGCCAGCATTACCGATCCAGGGATGACACTTATACACAGAGATTTGACCATCTGAGGTCGGATCGCTACAAGATGGTATCAGAGCACACGCTGACTGTAGGACGCGACCACTAAGATAAGCCATAGGTCACTCTTCTCTACTCATTTCTGACTCCTCTCCATTTTCCACTCTATAGATGGCGGACCCAAGGAACAAGTTTGCTCAACTGGATGAAGACACACCTTTTGAACGACACTTGAAGGAAGTCACTAGGTACCTGAACTTCGGAATACCAAGCTTCACCGGGACCTACACCGCCACTTTACCAGAAGAGGAGCGTTGGATGATTCGAGTTCATGTTCCAGGAAGGACATTCGCGCCAGTTACTGAGCCCATAGAGTTTTCCTTTGATGCACCAACCTGGAGTCTGAAAGAGCATGGCAGCCCACATCGCCATGGGACGCATCGGCGAAGTCTAGAACAGGGATCTGAAGGACACCATCTACCAGATATGTGGGCACCGAGATGAGCAATGGGAGATGATCAGCACCAGGAGGGACAAGTCCATTGCAGCCTTCATCCAGGAGTTAAACCAGCACATTTGCCGCCAGGAGAACCAAATGTGCGCCAGCATGGTAGATCTGAAGAAGGTGATGACCAGGAACCTGGAGCTTGAAGAGGAACTCAAGTCTACACGCGATGGATATGAGGAGGAAATCGCAGTGCTACTAGAGAAGAATGAAGACCTGAAGAAGAAGCTAGGAGTATTCATGGGAGATCCCGCACCTAAGGAGGACATCCGTTCTAAAGACTATATCATCATCGACGACACCGACTCCGACCCCGACAGTAGTGATAATGATTACGAAGACGAAGCTGGAGCGGATAACATGGAGTCTTCCACCGATCAAAATTTCTAGTCGACCACCATATTATCAGTAGTATTCCTCCATGTATATAGTAGTAGTCCGAGTATTTTGTAACGGTAGCTAGATCGATTGTATGCCCTTGTTTGAATTGAGTGGTGTGATATGAATGTGTTTGTCTCATGTGCATATAGGTAGTGATTTCTCTTTAGACCTCACTCTATTCTAATCTCTCCCCTCTAAACCCATCAGATGCCTCCGAGACGTGACCCCGGATTTGTCTTCCCACCGGAGCTCACTCAGTTGATACAACAACAAAATGCCTTGATGCAGTTGCTAGTCCAAAACCAAGGCAACAACAACAAAAACAACAATAACAACCCACCGCCACCACCTCCAGTTGACAACTTAGCCCGTTTTCTGAGGTTGAATCCGCCGGTGTTTTCCAGTAGCACCGAGCCGATTGTTGCTGATGACTGGCTACGCAGGATTGGAAGGGAGTTGACCACCGTAGGTTGCATAGATGCTGAGAAGGTGCGCTTTGTCGCACACCAACTGGATGGACCCGCAGCCTCATGGTGGGAGAATTACAGAGCTGATACGTCTCCAACGTATCTATGATTTTTGATTGTTCCATCCTATTATATTATTTGTTTTGGATGTTTAATGGGCTTTACTAAACACTTTTATACTATTTTTGGGACTAACCTACTAACCCAAGGCCCAGTGCAAATTGCTGTTTTTTTGCCTATTTCAGTGTTTCGCAGAAAAGGAATATCAAACGGAGTCCAAACGGAATGAAACCTTTGGGAGAGTTATTTTTGGAACAAACGTGATCCAGAGGACTTGGAGTGGACGTCAAGAAACGAACAAGGAGGCCACAAGGCAGGGAGATGCACATGCCCCCTAGGCGCGCCCCTACCCTCGTGGGCCCCTCATAGCTCCACCGACCTACTTCTTCCTCCTATATATATCCATGTACCCCGAAAACATCCAGGAGCACCACGAAACCCTATTTCCACTGCCGCAACCTTCTGTACCTGTGAGATCCCATCTTGGGGCCTTTTCCGGTGCTCTGCCGGAGGGGGAATCGATCACGGAGGGCTTCTACATCAACACCATAGCCTCTCCGATGATGTGTGAGTAGTTTACCTCAGACCTTCGGGTCCATAGTTATTAGCTAGATGGCTTATTCTCTCTCTTTGGATCTCAATACAAAGTTCTCCTCGATCTTCTTGGAGATCTATTCGATGTAACTCTTTTTGCGGTGTGTTTGTCGAGATCCGATGAATTGTGGGTTTATGATCAAGATTATCTATGAACAATATTTGAATCTCCTCTGAATTCTTTTATGTATGATTTGTTATCTTTGCAAGTCTCTTCGAATTATCAGTTTGGTTTGGCCTACTAGATTGATCTTTCTTGCAATGGGAGAAGTGCTTAGCTTTGGGTTCAACCATGCGGTGCTCGATCCCAGTGACAGCAGGGGAAACGACACATATTGTATTGTTTCCATCGAGGATAAAAAGATGGGGTTTATATCATATTGCTTGAGTTTATCCCTCTACATCATGTCCCTTTCCTCTTCAAGGGAAAACCAACGCAAGCTCAAGAGGTAGCAAGAAGGATTTCTGGTGCCGTTGCCGGGGAGGCTTACACCAAGTCAAGTCAAGATTTGATCTCCCGCCAACGGGCGATTTCTGGCGCCGTTGCCGGGGAGATCTACGCCAAGTCAAGACATACCAAGTACCCATCACAAACTCTTATCCCTCGCATTACATTATTTTCCATTTGCCTCTCGTTTTCCTCTCCCCCACTTCACCCTTGCCGTTTTATTCGCCCTCTTTTTCCGTTCGCTTTTTCCTTCACTTGCTTCTTGTGTGTGCTTGTGTGTTGGATCGCTTGTCACAATGGCTCAAGATAATACTAAATTGTGTGACTTTTCCAATACCAACAACAATGATTTTCTTAGCACTCCGATTGCTCCTATTACCGATGCTGAATCTTGTGAAATTAATGATGCTTTTTTGAATCTTGTCATGAAAGATCAATTCGCCGGCCTTCCTAGTGAAGATGCCGCTACCCATCTAAACATCTTTGTTGATTTGTGTGATATGCAAAAGAAGAAAGATGTGGATAATGATATTGTTAAATTGAAGCTATTTCCTTTTTCGCTTAGAGATCGTGCTAAAACTTGGTTTTCGTCTTTGCCTAAAAATAGTATTGATTCATGGAATAAGTGCAAAGATGCTTTTATCTCTAAGTATTTTCCTCCTGCTAAGATCATCTGCCTTAGAAACGACATTATGAATTTTAAGCAACTTGATCATGAACATGTTGCACAAGCTTGGGAGAGGATGAAATTAATGATACGTAATTGCCCTACACATGGTTTGAATTTATGGATGATTATACAAAAAAAATTATGCCGGATTGAATTTTGCTTCTAGAAATCTTTTAGATTCGGCCGCGGGAGGCACTTTTATGGAAATCACTTTAGGAGAAGCTACTAAACTCCTAGATAATATTATGGTTAATTATTCTCAATGGCACACTGAAAGATCTACTAGTAAAAAGGTGCATGCAATTGAAGAGATTAATGTTTTGAGTGGAAAGATGGATGTACTTATGAAATTGTTTGCTAATAAGAGTGTTTCTTCTGATCCTAATGATATGCCTTTGTCCACTATTGAGAATAATAATGAATCTATGGATGTGAATTTTGTTGGTAGGAATAATTTTAGTAACAACGCGTATAGAGGAAACTTTAATCCTAGGCCGTTCCCTAGTAGTTCCTCTAATAATTATGGTAATTCCTACAACAACTCTTATGGAAATTTTAATAAGACGCCCTCTGATTTTGATACTAGTGTTAAAGAATTTATGATTTCTCAAAAGAATTTAATGCTTTGCTTGAAGAAAAATTGCTTAAGGTTGATGAGTTGGCTAGGAGCGTGGATAGAATTTCTCTTGATGTTGATTCTTTGAAACTTAGATCTATTCCACCTAAGCATTATATCAATGAGTCTCTCAAAGCTATGAGGATTTCCATTGATGAGTGTAAAGAAAGAACCGCTAGGATGCGTGCTAAGAAAGATTGCTTTGTAAAAGCGTGTTCTTCTAGTTTTCATGATAATAAGGATGAAGATCTAAAAGTGATTGATGTATCTCCTATTAAATCTTTGTTTTGCAATATGAATCTTGATAATAATGGGACTGGAGATGAGTCAACTTTAGTTAAAAGGCGTCCCAATGATTCGGAGTTTTTAGATCTTGATGCAAAATTTTGGAAAAGTGGGATTGAAGAGGTCAAAACTTTACATAGCAATGAACCCACTATTTTGGATTTCAAGGAATTTAATTATGATAATTGTTCTTTAATATATTGTATTTACTTGTTGCAATCCGTGCTAGATTCTCCTCATGCTTATAGTCAAAATAAAGCTTTCACTAAACATATCGTTGATGCTTTAATGCAATCCTATGAAGAAAAGCTTGAATTAGAAGTTTCTATCCCTAGAAAAATTTATGATGAGTGGGAACCTACTATTAAAATTAAGATCAAAGATCATGAATGCTATGCTTTGTGTGATTTTGGTGCTAGTGTTTCCACGATTCCAAAAACTTTGTGTGATTTGTTAGGTTTCCGTGAATTTGATGATTGTTCCTTAAACTTGCATCTTGCGGATTCCACCATTAAGAAACCTATGGGAAGGATTAATGATGTTCTTATTGTTGCAGATAGGAATTATGTGCCCGTAGATTTCATTGTTCTTGATATAGATTGCAATCCTTCATGTCCTATTATTCTTGGTAGACCTTTCCTTAGAACGATTGGTGCGATTATTGATATGAAGGAAGGGAATATTAGATTCCAATTTCCGTTAAGGAAAGGCATGGAACACTTTCCTAGGAAGAAAATTAAATTACCTTATGAATCTATTATGAGAGCCACTTATGGATTGCATACCAAAGATGATAATACCTAGATCTATTCTTGCCTTTATGCCTACCTAGGGGCGTTAAACGATAGCGCTTGTTGGGAGGCAACCCAATTTTATTTTTGTTTCTTGCTTTTTGGTTCTGTTTAGTAATAAATATTTGATCTAGCCTCTGGTTAGATGTGGTTTTATGTTTTAATTAGTGTTTGTGCCAAGTAAAACCTGTAGGATCTTCTTGGATGATAGTTATTTGATCTTGCTGAAAAAGTCAGAAACTTTCTGCACACAAAAGCAATTGTTAAAAATCACCAGCACGTGATAAAATACTGATTCCAATTGCAGTAGATCAATAAACAAATTATCTAGGTCTTCCTATTTTGGTAGATTTTTCTGAGTTACATAAGTTTGCGTTAGATCCAGATTACTACAGACTGTTCTGTTTTTGACAGATTCTGTTTTTCGTGTGTTGTTTGCTTATTTTGATGAATCTATGGCTAGTATCGGAGGTTATGAACCATAGAGAAGTTGGAATACAGTAGGTTTAACACCAATATAAATAAAGAATGATTTCATTACAGTACCTTAGAGTGGTGGTTTGTTTTATTTCGCTAACGGAGCTCATGAGATTTTCTGTTGAGTTTTGTGTTGTGAAGTTTTCAAGCTTTGGGTAAAGATTTGATGGATTATGGAACAAGGAGTGGCAAGAGACTAAGCTTGGGGATGCCCAAGGCACCCCAAGGTAAAATCCAAGGACAACCAAAAGCCTAAGTTTGGGGATGCCTCGGAAGGCATCCCCTCTTTCGTCTTCGTCCATCGGTAACTTTACTTGATGCTATATTTTTATTCACCACATGATATGTGTTTTGCTTGGAGCGTCTTGTATGATTCGAGTCTTTGTTTTTTATTTTACCACAATCATACTTTCTGTACACACCTTTTGGGAGAGACACACATGAATCAGAATTTATTAGAATACTCTATGTGCTTCACTTATATCTTTTGAGCTAGATAATTTTGCCCTAGTGCTTCACTTATATCTTTTAGAGCACGGTGGTGGTTTTATTTTATAGAAATTATTGATCTTTCATGCTTAACTTATATTATTTTGAGAGTCCTACAAAACAGCATGGTAATTTTCTTTGGTTAAAATATTGGTCCTAAAGTAATAGGCATCCAAGATAGGTATAACAAAAACTATCATATAAAGTGCATTGAATATTAAGAGAAGTTTGATACTTGATAATTGTTTTGAGCTATGAATATGGTGATATTAGAGTCATGCTAGTTGAGTAGTTGTGGATTTTAGAAATACTTGTGTTAAAGTTTGTGATTCCCGTAGCATGCACGTATGGTGAACCGTTATGTGATGAAGTCGGAGCATGATTTATTTATTGATTGTCTTCCTTATGAGTGGCAGTCGGGGACGAGCGATGGTCTTTTCCTACCAATCTATCCCCCTAGGAGCATGCGCGTAGTACTTTGTTTCGATAACAAATAGATTTTTGCAATAAGTATGTGAGTTCTTTATGACTAATGTTGAGTCCATGGATTATACACACTCTCACCCTTCCACCATTGCTAGCCTCTCCAATACCGCGCACCTTTCGCCGGTATCAAACACCCACCATATACCTTCCTCAAAACAGCCACCATACCTACCTATTATGGCATTTCCATAGCCATTCCGAGATATATTGCCATGCAACTTACCACCGTTCCGTTTATTATGACACGCCTCATCATTATCATATTGCTTTGCATGATCATGTAGTTGACATTGTATTTGTGGCAAAGCCACCATTCATAATTCTTTCATACATGTCACTCTTGATTCATTGCATGTCCCGGTACCCCGCCAGAGGCATTCACATAGAGACATATTTTGTTCTAAGTATTGAGTTGTAAGTAAATAAAAGTGTGATGATCATCATTATTAGAGCATTATCCCATGTGAGGAAACGATGATGGAGACTATGATTCCCCCACAAGTCGGGATGAGACTCCGGACTAAAAATAAAAAAAAAGAGAAAGAAAAGAGGCCATAAAAAAAGAGAAAAAGGCCAAAATAAAAAAAATAAAAAATGAGAGAAAAAGAGAGAAGGGACAATGTTACTATCCTTTTACCACACTTGTGCTTCAAAGTAGCACCATGATCTTCATGATAGAGAGTCTCTTATGTTGTCACTTTCATATACTAGTGGGAATTTTACATTATAGAACTTGGCTTGTATATTCCAATGATGGGCTTCCTCAAAATGCCCTAGGTCTTCGTGAGCAAGCGAGTTGGATGCACACCCACTTAGTTTCTTTTGTTGAGCTTTCATACACTTATAGCTCTAGTGCATCCGTTGCATGGAAATCCCTACTCACTCACATTAATATCTATTAATGAGCATCTCCATAGCCCGTTGATATGCCTAGTTGATGTGAGACTATCTTCTCCTTTTTGTCTTCTCCACAACCACCATTCTATTCCACATATAGTGCTATGTCCATGGCTCACGCTCATGTATTGCGTGAAGATTGAAAAAGTTTGAGAACATCAAAAGTATGAAACAATTGCTTGGCTTGCCATCGGGGTTGTGCATGATTAAATACTTTGTGTGATGAAGATAGAGCATAGCCAGACTATATGATTTTGTAGGGATAACTTTCTTTGGCCGTGTTATTTTGAGAAGACATGATTGCTTTGTTAGTATGCTTGAATTATTATTATTTTTATGTCAATATTAAACTTTTGTCTTGAATCTTTCGGATCAGAACATTCATGCCACAATAAAGAAAATTACATTGAGAATTATGCTAGGTAGCATTCCACATGAAAAATTCTGTTTTTATCATTTACCTACTCGAGGATGAGCAGGAATTAAGCTTGGGGATGCTTGATACGCCTCCAACGTATCTATGATTTTTGATTGTTCCCTGCTATTATATTATCTGTTTTGGATGTTTAATGGGCTTTACTAAACACTTTTATATTATTTTTGGGACTAACCTACTAACCCAAGGCCGAGTGCAAAATGCTGTTTTTTGCCTATTTCTGTGTTTCACAGAAAAGGAATATCAAACAGAGTCCAAACGGAATGAAACCTTCGGGAGAGTTATTTTTGGAACAAACATGATCCAGAGGACTTGGAGTGGACGTCAAGAAAACGAACGAGGAGGCCACGTGGCAGGGAGGCGCGCCTACCCCCCTCGGCGCGCCCCCACCCTCGTGGGCCCCTCGTAGCTCCACCGACCTACTTCTTCCTCTTATATATATCCATGTACCCCGAAAACATCCAGGAGCACCACGAAACCCTATTTCCACCGCCGCAACCTTCTGTACCCGTGAGATCCCATCTTGGGGCCTTTTCTGGTGCTCTGCCGGAGGGGGAATCGATCACGGAGGGCTTCTACATCAACACCATAGCCTCTCCGATGATATGTGAGTAGTTTACCTCAGACCTTCGGGTCCATAGTTATTAGCTAGATGGCTTCTTCTCTCTCTTTGGATCTCAATACAAAGTTCTCCTCGATCTTCTTGGAGATCTATTCGATGTAACTCTTTTTGCGGTGTATTTGTCGAGATCCGATGAATTGTGGGTTTATGATCAAGATTATCTTTGAACAATATTTGAATCTCCTCTAATTTCTTTTATGTATGATTTGTTATCTTGGCAAGTCTCTTCGAATTATCGGTTTGGTTTGGCCTACTAGATTGATCTTTCTTGCAGTGGGAGAAGTGCTTAGCTTTGGGTTCAACCATGAGGTGCTCGGTCCTAGTGACAACAGGGGAAACGACACGTATTGTATTGTTGCCATCGATGATTAAAAGATGGGGTTTATATCATATTGCTTGAGTTTATCCCTCTACATCATGTCATCTTGCCTAATGCGTTACTCTGTTCTTATGAACTTAATACTCTAGATGCATGCTGGATAGCGGTCGATGTGTGGAGTAATAGTAGTAGATGCAGAATCGTTTCGGTCTACTTGTCGCGGACGTGATGCCTATATACATGATCATGCCTAGATATTCTCATAACTATGCACTATTCTATCAATTGCTCGACAGTAATTTGTTCACCCACCGTAATACTTATGCTATCTGGAGAGAAGCCACTAGTGAAACCTATGGCCCCCGGGTCTATTCTCCATCATATAAGTTTCCAATCTATTTTACTTTGCAATCTTTACTTTCAATCTTTATCATAAAAATACCAAAAATATTTATCTTATTATCTCTATCAGATCTCACTTTTGCAAGTGGCCGTGAAGGGATTGATAACCCCTTTATCATGTTGGTTGCAAGGTTCTTATTTGTTTGTGTAGGTACGAGGCGACTTGCGTGTAGTCTCCTACTAGATTGATACCTTGGTTCTAAAAAACTGAGGGAAATACTTATGCTACTTTGCTGCATCACCCTTTCCTCTTCAAGGGAAAAACCAACGCAAGCTCAAGAGGTAGCAACAGCCACTTTCCCTATAGCCAATGTCACTTGGGATCAGTTTCAACAAGCGTTCTGCACTGCACATGTCTCAACTGGAGCTATGAGCATGAAGAAGCATGAGTTTCGCAACTTATGCCAGGAAAACCGTACTGTGGGGCAGTACGTGGATGAGTTCAGCAAATTAGCCTGCTATGCCCCGGATGATGTGGCCACAGATGCCGCGAAGCAGGAGAAGTTTATGGAAGGGCTGAATGATGAGCTGAG
The DNA here is from genome assembly GCF_018294505.1 of Triticum aestivum. Lineage (NCBI taxonomy): Eukaryota > Viridiplantae > Streptophyta > Magnoliopsida > Poales > Poaceae > Triticum > Triticum aestivum. The sequence continues at coordinate 362,647,468 of NC_057802.1, read as the reverse complement.
CATGCAGCTGATGGTAGCTACATTTGCTAACTACCAGGAGTTGGTAGACAGGGCTCTTATGATTGAAGGGAAGCAGCAACTCCGGAGGACATACTCGCCATAACCATGGAGGCCACACTCACAATGGAGGAAGTTCGCATAACCATAGTGGCCCCAAGAATGGAAATGGGAATGGAGCAAGCAGCAACCAGAAACGTTCCAACCCAGCAACGGCCGCTAAGAAGTATCTGAGTCATGTCACCTGTTACAAATGCGGGAAGACTGGGCACTACGCCAATGATTGTTCTGAGTTGAAGAATGGCAATGGAAATGGAAGCTCTGGGAAGAAGCCCAATCCCTTCACCAGAGGTCAGGTGAACCACATCAACGTGGAGGAAGTTGAAGATCAGCCTGACGCCGTGATTGGTAAGTTTTTGGTTAAGTCATTTACCGCTCTCGTTCTTTTTGATACTGGTGCATCGCATTCATACATATCAAGGGGATTTGTGGACAAGTTTAGGTTGCCAACCTTAGCCCTTAGGTCACCCATGTTAGTAAGCTCGCCAGGAGGAGAGTATATGGCCAGCCGATGGTGTGATCGGTTACCCTTAACCATTGGTAGCCATGTTTTCCCCTCAGACCTAATAATTTTGGAGTCACAAGGATTGGATATAATACTAGGCATGGATTGGCTATCGAAGTATGGAGGAAACATTGACTGTGCTAGTAAATTGATACTTCTCAGCACCCCGGAGGGAAAAAAGATCAAGTATGTATCCAGGCATGCGCCGAGGAGGACTCAAGTAAATTCCATCTCAGGAGTTGTTTAGGAGGAAGTGCCTGTAGTGAAGGATTACCCGGATGTATTTCCAGAGGAACTACCAGGCATGCCGCCGGATCGAGATATAGAATTTTTGATAGAGCTGTTGCCAGGCACCGGACCAATATCAAAGAGGCCATACCGGATGCCCGCAAATGATCTAGAAGAAATTAAGAAGCAGATTAAGGAGTTATTGGAGAAAGGTTACATTCGACCAAGTTCGTCATCGTGGGGAGCCCCAGTGCTCTTGGTTGAGAAGAAGGATGGATCTTTGAGAATGGTTGTTGATTATCGTGCATTGAATGAAGTAACGATCAAGAACAAATACCCACTACCGATGATTAATGATTTGATTGACCAACTGCAAGGAGCTAAAGTATTTTCCAAGATCGATCTATGATCAGGATACCACCAGTTGAAGATCCGAGAACATGATATACCTAAGACAACATTTACCACAAGGTACGGGCTATATGAGTACACAACTATGTCGTTTGGATTGACTAATGCCCCTGCCTATTTCATGAGTATGATGAATAAGGTGTTCATGGAGTTCCTGGATAAGTTTGTGGTGGTGTTCATTGATGATATTTTGGTATACTCGAAGAATGAAGAGGAGCACAAGGAGCATTTGCATTTAGTTCTCGAGAAGCTCAGGGAACACCAGCTATATGCCAAGTTCAGCAAATGTGAGTTTTGGTTGAAGGAAGTTGGATTCCTTGGACATGTTATATCAGGAGAAGGTATAGCAGTAGACCCTACCAAGGTTCAGTCAGTCACTGAGTGGTCGTCACCCACCTCAGTTGGGAGATCCGCAGTTTTCTAGGACTCGCGGGATATTACCGGAGATTCATTGAGAATTTTTCCAAGATTGCGAAGCCCATGACGGAGTTGTTGAAGAAGGACACTAAGTTTAAATGGACGGATGAGTGTGAGGCTAGTTTTCAGGAGTTGAAGAAACGTTTGGTTACAACCCCAGTGCTAATTCTTCCGGATATACGCAAGGATTTCCAAGTGTATTGCGACGCTTCCCGCCAAGGACTTGGAGGTGTACTTATGCAGGACGGAAGAGTTGTTTCATATGCCTCACGACATCTTTGACCGCATGAGTTGAATTATGCCACACATGATTTGGATTTAGCAGCCGTAGTGCATGCGCTCAAGACCTGGAGACATTTTCTTATTGGAAACAGTTTGTGATGTGTACACGGATCACAAGAGTTTGAAGTACATTTTCACTCAGAAGGAGCTAAACCTCAGGCAAAGGAGGTGATTGGAGCTTATAAAGGATTATGATATGGAGTTGCATTATCATCCAGGAAAGGCCAATGTCGTAGCAGACGCTTTGAGCCGAAAGAGTTATGTCAATACCCTCGTAAGCGGAGGATTACCGCAGGAGTTAGTCGACGATCTCAAGGAACTTCGTTTGGAAATAGTTCCAAGAGGTTTTGTTGCAGTAATGGAGGTTCAGTCTACATTACTGGGAAAGATTCGAGAAGCTCAGAAGGGTGACAAAGAAATTGCTGAGATAAAGGAGAAGATGAGCAAAGGAAAAGCCAAGGGTTTTCGAGAGGATGAGCACGAAACCTTATGGTTTGAGGACCGTGTATATGTACCCAATAATGCAGAGATCAGGAAGTTAATACTTCAGGAGGCCCACGATTCACCATACTCGATACACCCCGGAAACACCAAGATGTATTTGGATTTAAAGGAGCGTTTTTGGTGGACAGGTATGAAGAAGGATATTGCCGAGTATGTAGCCGTATGTGGTGTATGTCAGAGAGTGAAGGCAGAACATCAGAAGCCAGCAGGATTACTGCAGCCTATGCCGATACCCGAATGGAAGTGGGACAAGCTTGGCATGGATTTCGTTATCGGATTACCCAGGACCCGATCGGGATATGGTTCTATCTGGGTAGTAGTCGATCGCTTGACCAAAGTGGCTCACTTTATCCTAGTGAAAACTACCTATACGAGTGCGAAGTTGTCCAAGATATATATGATCAGGATCGTATGTCTGCATGGAGTTCCGAGGACCATCATATCAGATAGAGGAACATAGCTTACTTCAAAGTTTTGGCATCAGTTGCATCAGACTTTGGGTACCAGGCTAGAGTTTAGTACAACCTTTCATCTGCAGATAGATGGACAGACCGAGAGAGTTAATCAGATTCTGGAGGACATGTTGAGAGCTTGTGCATTAGATTATGGATCCAGTTAGGATGATAATTTGCCCTACGCAGAGTTCTCCTACAACAACAGTTATCAACCTAGTTTGAAGATGGCACCTTTCGAAGCTTTGTATGGGAGAAGGTGCAGGATACCGTTGATGTGGGATGAAGTTGGAGACCGTCAGTTGTTTGTACCGGATCTAATTAAGGAGTCTGAAGAGAAGGTTAAGTTGATTCGCGACAGACTAAAGGTAGCTCAGTCCAGGCAGAAGAGTTATGCAGACTCCAAACGCAAGGAGGTAGTCTATGAGATCGGAGACAGAGCATATCTTTGTGTGTCACCTCTGCGAGGAGTTAAACGATTTGGAGTTAAGGGAAAGTTAGCCCCGAGATTTGTAGGACCATACCGAGTTTTGGAACGAATGGGAGAAGTGGCATACAATTTGGAGTTACCCGAAGGACTGTCAGGAGTTCATGATGTGTTTCACGTTTCCTAGTTGAAGAAGTGCCATGCAGAGATGGCCGATATTCCTCTGAGAGATATAGTGCCCCTGGAAGCAATTCAGTTGGATAGTGACCTAACCTATGAGGACAAACCCGTCAAGATTCTCGAGTTTGCCAGCCGAGTTACACGCAGTAAAGTTACCAAGTTTTGCAAAGTTCAGTGGAGCCACCATACCGAGGATGAAGCCACCTGGGAATGAGAAGAAGACCTACGGAAAGGCCACCCACACCTATTTTCTAGCCAACCCGAATCTCGAGGGCGAGATTCATCTTAAGGGGGGTAGGTTTGTAACATCCCAATTTTCAACTTGGATGTTATACATAGGTCATCATATGCATATCATATTTTTTTCTGCATTTTGGTTGTGATCCTAGAAATCTTAAGCAACTCAAGGACCCAAGGAGAGAGTTGGAGATTTCATAAATTTTCATATTTGAATTCTCTCAAATTTGAAAAGAGGATCAATTTGGTTTTAATATTTTTCTCTCTCCGAATATTTCTAATATTAAAAATACATGAGAGAAGATAATATGACTTCTCCAAAGGCCCAGCCGAGCCGGGCCGCCGCAGCCTTCCCCGCGCGGGAGCCGCACCGCCGCCGGACTCCCAGTCCGAGCTGGACTCCGCCTCCCCGCCGCCTTGCCCCTCCTCCAAGCCGCCCCTCCTCTTTAAATACCGCCCCGCCGCCGCCGCCCTCTCCTTCCACCAAGCCACGCCGCAGCCGCCACCTCCCACCGTAGCCGCCGCAGCCGGACACCGCCGTCGCTGCTTGCTGCCGCCGCCTGCGACGCCGCCCCACCTCGCCATTTCCCGAAGCCGCCGCCGCCAGAAATCCCGTCGGACCCGCCGGATCTCGCCGCCGCCGGTTTTTTTGTTGAATCGGTAAAACCGACGAAACATCGCCCCGGTTTTTTTCGTTAGATCGGTTTGGTTTTGTTTTTTTCGGTTTCGCTAATTAGCGAACGTTCACCCGAACGTCACTGTTGGCGAACACGTTCGTCCGCTCGTCTCTCATAGCGAACGTTCGTTCGATAGGTTTTTCTTTTTATTTTATTTTCTGCCAGGGACCTATCCGCGATTATTTTTATCGCAGATTAGCCCCTGATCTTCAAACCCTCGCAACTTCTTACTTGTTTGTCCAAATCCAGTGAAACCAACGCCAAAATCTTCGTCTTGACCCCCTCTTTCCAGTTAATCAACTTGAACAAGATTTTTGACAATTTAAAATTTGGTTTTCAAGCAGATTTGTTTTTGAACTTCTTTTGATCGTAGTTTGAGTTTCGTAGCTCCGATTTGATTGATTCTTTTTGCAAATCGAAGCACTTCAGTTGAAATTTCAGTTTGGACTTTCTCATCTGAGTTTTACCCTTGCATCTATGCTTGAATGCTTATGTATGCTATTGTTTGTTTGCGATAGAATTTCCGGAGTGCGAAGCGTGCTACTACGAGTCTCTAGGGTTTGCAGATCGTCAGCAAGGCAAGTAACACTTTGATCATAGCCCTTTATTACCCAGTTTTATGCATTAGTTTCAACCCTCCAACATTGCATGAGTAGGATTTATTAAATGTGGGTTTTGGGAAGTAGATGATGAGGTAGAACCTATTGTCCCTTATTTGAAACCTTGGGAGTTACCTCTACGTTATGCTATTACTGCTATGCTATGCTTGTAAACGTAGTTTGGTTTGAGAGATTCATGACATATGTGAGAGATTAATGTTAATTAAGGGTTTATTTAAGGTGGCTACTCTTATACACATCTGGGTGGATTGTTTTTGGGCACCTGGGGAATCCAGTGTTGTCCAAGGAGATCCCGGGGAATCCGTGTGATCATCCTATGGTTCGCCACCCAGGCTCAAAGGGATCATAAGATTATTCATGCTAGAAAATTCCGTGTGCAGCCACAAGCCATTATGGGCTCTGGCATAGTTGAGTATGTTATGTGACCTCTTCAGTGGTAAACTAGCAGATGTAGGGGATGTAGGTGGTACGGTTTACTCGTCGAAAGAGTTAATGCTTCTGAAAGACTGTGTCTCGGTCATCCGTTTGTCAAACACCATGTAGTGTGAGAAATTCAACGGAGGAGATCGAGTCTTGTGGGGAAAAGTGCGCAAACCTCTGCAGAGTGTACAAACTAATCATGGTTAGCCGTGTCCCCGGTTATGGACATCTTGAGTATCTGATTCTTGAATTATTGATTTGATCTCATCACTCCTAATTAATTTTGTTGGGTTGTTAATTACTGTCTAATTGGGATTGAGATGGGGTTTCCATTCTTAATGTTTATCAACCAACTTTGTAGTTAAATAAAATATATTCCTTTGTAGTAGGGAAAAATTGGCTTTACGCAAAAATATGATAACCATAGAGCCTCCACCAGCCATATATGCATGTAGTGTTAGCATTTATCTTGTTCATTGCTCTATAGTGTTATTTTGCCAGCATATTCCATGTGCTGACCCGTTTCGGGCTGCAACGTATTATGTTGCAGAATTTTCAAACGAATAGTAAGGTGCGCTAGGTCGTTGTCGTGCACTCAGCTATGCCGTTGGAGTTGATGGACTCATTTTGTTGGAAATATGCCCTAGAGGCAATAATAAATTGGTTATTATTATATTTCCTTGTTCATGATAATCGTTTATTATCCATGATAGAATTGTATTGATAGGAAACTCAGATACATGTGTGGATACATAGACAACACCATGTCCCTAGTAAGCCTCTAGTTGACTAGCTCGTTGATCAATAGATGGTTATGGTTTCCTGACCATGGACATTGGATGTCGTTGATAACGGGATCACATCATTAGGAGAATGATGTGATGGACAAGACCCAATCCTAAGCATAGCATAAAAGATCGTGTAGTTCGTTTGCTAGAGCTTTTCCAATGTCAAGTATCATTTCCTTAGACCATGAGATCGTGTAACTCCCGGATACCGTAGGAGTGCTTTGGGTGTACCAAACGTCACAACGTAACTGGGTGACTATAAAGGTGCATTACGGGTATCTCTGAAAGTGTCTGTTGGGTTGGCACGGATCGAGACTGGGATTTGTCACTCCGTATGACGGAGAGGTATCTCTGGGCCCACTCGGTAATGCATCATCATAATGAGCTCAATGTGACTAAGGAGTTAGCCACGGGATCATGCATTATGGTACGAGTAAAGTGACTTGCCGGTAACGAGATTGAACAAGGTATTGGGATACCGACGATCGAATCTCGGGCAAGTAACATACCGATTGACAAAGGGAATTGTATACGGGATTGATTGAATCCTCGACATCGTGGTTCATCCGATGAGATCATCGTGGAACATGTGGGAGCCAACATGGGTATCCAGATCCCGCTGTTGGTTATTGACCGGAGAGGCGTCTCGGTCATGTCTGCATGTCTCCCGGACCCGTAGGGTCTACACACTTAAGGTTCGGTGACGCTAGGGTTGTAGAGATATGAGTATGCGGAAACCCGAAAGTTGTTCGGAGTCCCGGATGAGATCCCGGATGTCACAAGGAGTTCCGGAATGGTCCGGAGGTGAAGAATTATATATAGGAAGTCAAGTTTCGGCCACCGAGAAAGTTTCGGGGGTCACCGGTAGTGTACCGGGACCACAGGAAGGGTCCCGGGGGTCCACCGGGTGGGGCCACCTATCCCGGAGGGCCCCATGGACTGAAGTGGGAAGGGAACCAGCCCCTAGTGGGCTGGGGCGCCCCCCATGGGCCTCCCCCTGCGCCTAGGGTTGGAAACCCTAGGGGTGGGGGGCGCCCCACCTGACTTGGGGGGCAAGTTACCCCCCTGGCCGCCGCCCCCCTTGTAGATGGGATCCAGGGCCGGCGCCCCCCCTGGGGGCCTATATATAGTGGGGGGGAGGGAGGGCAGCAGCATGACAGCCCCTGGCGCCTCCCTCTCCCCCTGCAACACCTCTCCCTCTCGCAGAAGCTTGGCGAAGCCCTGCCGAGACCCCGCTACTTCCACCACCACGCCGTCGTGCTGCTGGATCTCCATCAACCTCTCCTTCCCCCTTGCTGGATCAAGAAGGAGGAGACGTCGCTGCTCCGTACGTGTGTTGAACGCGGAGGTGCCGTCCGTTCGGCACTCGGTCATCGGTGATTTGGATCACGGCGAGTACGACTCCATCAACCCCGTTCATTGGAACGCTTCCGCTCGCGATCTACAAGGGTATGTAGATGCACTCCTTTCCCCTCGTTGCTAGTATACTCCATAGATGTATCTTGGTGATGCGTAGAAAATTTTTAAATTCTGCTACGATCCCCAACAGTGGCATCATGAGCCAGGCCTATGCGTAGTTACTATGCACGAGTAGAACACAAAGCAGTTGTGGGCGTTGATGTTGCCAATTCTTCTTGCCGTTACTAGTCTTATCTTGATTCGGCGGCATCGTGGGATGAAGCGGCCCGGACCGACCTTACACGTACTCTTACGTGAGACAGGTTCCACCGACTGACATGCACTAGTTGCATAAGGTGGCTAGCGGGTGTCTGTCTCTCCCACTTTAGTCGGATCGGATTCGATGAAAAGGGTCCTTATGAAGGGTAAATAGAAATTGGCATATCACGTTGTGGCTTTTGCGTAGGTAAGAAACGTTCTTGCTAGAAACCCATAGCAGCCACGTAAAACATGCAACAACAATTAGAGGACGTCTAACTTGTTTTTGCAGGGTATGCTATGTGATGTGATATGGCCAAAAAGGATGTGATGAATGATATATGTGATGTATGAGATTGATCATGTTCTTGTAATAGGAATCACGACTTGCATGTCGATGAGAATGACAACCGGCAGGAGCCATAGGAGTTGTCTTAATTTATTGTATGACCTGCGTGTCAATGAAAACGCCATGTAATTACTTTACTTTATTGCTAACCGTTAGCCATAGTAGTAGAAGTAATAGTTGGCGAGACAACTTCATGAAGACACAATGATGATGGAGATCATGGTGTCATGCCGGTGACGAAGGTGATCATGCCGCGCCTCAAAGATGGAGATCAAAGGCGCAAGATGATATTGGCCATATCACGTCACTTTATGATTTGCATGTGATGTTTATCATGTTTACATCTTATTTGCTTAGAACGACGGTAGCATAAATAAGATGATCCCTCACTAAAATTTCAAGAGACGTGTTCCCCCTAACTGTGCACCGTTGCGAAGGTTCGTTGTTTCGAAGCACCACGTGATGATCGGGTGTGATAGATTCTAACGTTCGAATACAACGGGTGTTGACGAGCCTAGCATGTACAGACATGGCCTCGGAACACATGCGAAACACTTAGGTTGACTTGACGAGCCTAGCATGTACAGACATGGCCTCGGAACACAAGAGATCGAAAGGTCGAACATGAGTCGTATAGTAGATACGATCAACATGGAGATGTTCACCGATGATGACTAGTCCGTCTCACGTGATGATCGGACACGGCCTAGTTTGACTCGGATCATGTATCACTTAGATGACTAGAGGGATGTCTATCTGAGTGGGAGTTCATTAATCAGATGAACTTAATTATCATGAACATAGTCAGAAGGTCTTTGCAAATTATGTCATAGCTTGCGCTTTAGTTCTACTGGTTAAGATATGTTCCTAGAGAAAATTTAGTTGAAAGTTGGTAGTAGCAATTATGCGGACTGGGTCCGTAAACTGAGGATTGTCCTCATTGCTGCACAGAAGGCTTATGTCCTTAATGCACCGCTCGGTGTGCTGAACCTCAGCGTCGTCTGTAGATGTTGCGAAACATCTGACATACACGTTTTGATGACTACGTGATAGTTCAGTGCGTAATGCTAACGGTTTAGAATTGTGGCACCAAAGACGGTTTTTGAAACGTCGCAGAACATATGAGATGTTCCGAAGACTGAAATTGGGATTTCGGACTAGTGCCCACGTCAAGAGGTATGAGACCTCTGACAAGTTTCTTAAGCCTGCAAACTGAGGGAGAAAAGCTCAATCGTTGAGCATGTGCTCAGATTTGTCTGAGTACCACAATCGCTTGAATCGAGTGGGAGTTAATCTTCCAGATGAGATAGTGATGGTTCTCCATAGTCACTGCCACCAAGCTATTAGAGCTTCGTGATGAACTATAACATATCAGGGATAGATATGATGATCCTTGAGCAACTCGCGATGTTTGACACCGCGAAAGTAGAAATCAAGAAGGAGCATCAATTGTTGATGGTTAGTAAAACCACTAGTTTCTAGAAGGGCAAGGGCAAGAAGGGATACTTCATGAAACAGCAAATCATTTGCTGCTCTAGTGAAGAATCCCAAAGTTAAACCCAAACCCGAGACTAAGTGCTCCTGTAATGAGGGGAACGGTCACTGAAGCAGAACTACCCTAGATACTTGGTAGATGAGAAGGCAGGCAAGGTCGACAGAAGTATATTGGATATACATTAAATGAATGTGTACTTTACTAGTACTCCTAGCAGCACCAGGGTATTAGATACCGGTTCGGTTGCTAAGTGTTAGTAACTCGAAATAAAAGCTGCGGAATAAACGGAGACTAGCTAAAGGTGAGATGACGATATGTGTTGGAAGTGTTTCCAAGGTTGATGTGATCAAGCATCGCATGCTCCCTCTACCATCGAGATTTGGTGTTTGCGTTGAGCATGATTGGATTATGTTTATCGCAATACGGTTATTCATTTAAGGAGAATAATGGTTACTCTGTTTATTTGAATAATACCTTCAATGGTCTTGCACCTAAAATGAATCTCGATCGTAGTGATACACATGTTCGTGCCAAAAGATATAAAATAGTAATGATAGTTCCACATACTTGTGGCACTGCCATTTGAGTCATATTGGTATAGAACGCATGAAGAAGCTCCATGTAGATGGATCTTTGGACTCACTCGTTTTTGAAAAGATTGAGACATGCGAACCATGTCTATTGGTATATATGCATGAAGAAACTCCATGCAAATGGATCGTTTGTACTCACTTGATTTTGAATCACTTGAGACATGCAAATCATACCACATGGGCAAGATGACTGAAAGGCCTCGTTTTCAGTAAGATGGAACAAGAGAGCAACTTATTGGAAGTAATACATTTTGATGTATGCAGTCCAATGAGTGCTGAGGCATGCAGTGGATATCGTTATGTTCTTACTTCACAGATGATTTGAGTAGATGCTGAGAATATTTACTTGATGAAACACAAGTCTGAATTATTGAAAGGTTCAAGTAATTTCAGAGTGAAGTTGAAGATCGTCGTGACAAGAGGATAAAATGTCTATGATATGATCATAGAGATATCTGAGTTACGAGTTTGGCACACAATTAAGACATTGTGGAAAGTGTTTCACAATTAATACCGCCTGGAACACCACAGTGTGATGGTGTGTCCGAACATCATAACTGCACCCTATTGGATATGGTGCATACCATGATGTCTCTTATCAAATTACAACTATCGTTTATGGGTTAGGCATTAGAGATAACCGCATTCACTTTAAAAGGGGCACCACGCAATTCCGTTGAGACGACACCGTTTAGAGAAACCTAAGTTGTCGTTTCTTAAAAGATTGGGGCTGCGATGCTTATGTGAAAGAGTTTCAAGCTGATAAGCTCGAACCCAAAGCGGATAAATGCATCTTCATAGAAAACCCAAAGCAGTTGGGTATACCTCCTATTTCAGATCTGGAAGCAAAAGTAATTGCTTCTAGAAACGAGTCCTTTCTCGAGGAAAAGTTTCTCTCGAAAGAATTGAGTGGGAGGATGGTGGAGACTTGATGAGGTTATTGAACCATAACTTCAACTAGTGTGTAGCAGGGCACAGGAAGTTGTTCCTGTGGCACCTACACCAATTGAAGTGGAAGCTTATGATAGTGATCATGAAACTTCGGATCAAGTCACTACCAAACCTCGTAGGTCGACAAGGATATGTACTACTCCTGAGTGGTACGGTAATCCTGTCTTAGATATCATGTTGTTAGACAACAATGAACCTACGAGCTATGGAGAAGCGATGGTGGGCCCATATTCCGACAAATGGTTAGAAACCATGAAATCCGAGATAGAATCCATGTATCAGAACAAAGCATGGACTTTGGTGAACTTGCCCGATGATCGGCAAGCCATTGAGATAAATGGATCTTTAAGAAGAAGACGGACGTGGACGGTAATGTTACCGTCTATGAAGCTCGACTTGTGGCAAAGAGTATTTTCACAAGTTCAAGGAGTTGACTACGATGAGATTTTCTCATCCGTAGCGATGCTTAAGTCCGTCGGAATCATGTTAGCTGCATTTATGAAATCTGGCAGATGGATGTCAAAACAAGTTTCCTTACCAGTTTTCGTAAGGAAAGGTTGTATGTGATACAATCAGAAAGGTTTTGTCGATCCTAAGGATGCTAAAAGGTATGCTAGCTCCAGCGATCCTTCCATGGACTAGAGCAAGCATCTCGGAGTCAGAATATACGCTTTGATGGAGTGATCAAAGTTTTTGGGTTTGTACAAAGTTTGTTAGAAACTTGTATCTACAATAACGTGAGTGGGAGCACTACAACATTTCTGATAAGTATATGTGAATGACATATTGTTGATCCGAAATTATGTAAAATTTCTGGAAAGCATAAAGGGTTGTTTGAAAGGAGTTTTTCAAAGGAAGACCTGGATAAAGCTGCTTACATATTGGGCATCAAGATCTATAGAGATAGATCAAGACGTCTGATGATACTTTCAAAGAACGCACACCTTGACATGATTTTGAAAGAGTTCAAAATAGATCAGCAAAGAAGGAGTTCTTGGCTGTGTTGCAAGGTGTGAGTATTGAGTAAGACTCAAGACCTGACCACAGCAGAAGAGAGAGAAAGGACGAAGGTCGTCCCCTATGCTTTAGACGTAGGCTCTACAGTATGCTATGCTGTGTACCGCACATGAAGTGTGCCTTGCCATGAGTTGGTCAAGGGGTACAATAGTGATCCGGGAACGGATCACATGACAGCGGTCGAACTTGTCCTTAGTATCTAGTGGACTAAGGAATTTTCTCGATTATGGAGGTGAAAAGGAGTTCGTCGTAAAGGGTTACGTCGATGCGAACTTTGACACTAATCCGGATGACTCTGAGTAGTAAACCGGATTCGTATAGTAGAGCAGTTATTTGAAATGGCTCCAAGTAGCGCGTGGTAGCATCCACAAGATGACATAGATATTCGTAAAGCACACACGGATCTGAAAGGTTCAGACCCGTTGACTAATAACCTCTCTCACAAGCATGACATGATCAAACCAGAACTCATTGAGTGTTAATCACATAATGATGTGAACTAGATTGTTGACTCTAGTGAACTCTTTGGATGTTGGTCACATGGTGATGTGACCTGTGAGTGTTAATCACATGGTGATGTGAACTAGATTATTGACTCTAGTGCAAGTGGGAGACTGTTGGAAATATGCCCTAGAGGCAATAATAAATTGGTTATTATTATATTTCCTTGTTCATGATAATCGTTTATTGTCCATGCTAGAATTGTATTGATAGGAAACTCAGATACATGTGTGGATACATAGACAACACCATGTCCCTAGTAAGCCTCTAGTTGACTAGCTCGTTGATCAATAGATGGTTACGGTTTCCTGACCATGGACATTGGATGTCGTTGATAACGGGATCACATCATTAGGAGAATGATGTGATGGACAAGACCCAATCCTAAGCATAGCATAAAAGATCGTGTAGTTCGTTTGCTAGAGCTTTTCCAATGTCAAGTATCATTTCCTTAGACCATGAGATCGTGCAACTCCCGGATACCGTAGGAGTGCTTTGGGTGTACCAAACGTCACAACGTAACTGGGTGACTATAAAGGTGCATTACGGGTATCTCCGAAAGTGTCTGTTGGGTTGGCACGGATCGAGACTGGGATTTGTCACTCCGTATGACGGAGAGGTATCTCTGGGCCCACTCGGTAATGCATCATCATAATGAGCTCAATGTGACTAAGGAGTTAGCCACGGGATCATGCATTACGGTACGAGTAAAGTGACTTGCCGGTAACGAGATTGAACAAGGTATTGGGATACCGACGATCGAATCTCGGGCAAGTAACATACCGATTGACAAAGGGAATTGTATACGGGATTGATTGAATCCTCGACATCGTGGTTCATCCGATGAGATCATCGTGGAACATGTGGGAGCCAACATGGGTATCCAGATCCCGCTATTGGTTATTGACCGGAGAGGCGTCTCGGTCATGTCTGCATGTCTCCCGAACCCGTAGGGTCTACACACTTAAGGTTCGGTGGCGCTAGGGTTGTAGAGATATGAGTATGCGGAAACCCCAAAGTTGTTTGGAGTCCGGATGAGATCCCGGACGTCACGAGGAGTTCCGGAATGGTCCGGAGGTGAAGAATTATATATAGGAAGTCAAGTTTCGGCCACCGGGAAAGTTTCGGGGGTCACCGGTAGTGTACCGGGACCACCGAAAGGGTTCCGGGGGTCCACCGGGTGGGGCCACCTATCCCGGAGGGCCCCATGGGCTGAAGTGGGAAGGGAACCAGCCCCTAGTGGGCTGGGGCGCCCCCTTGGGCCTCCCCCTGTGCCTAGGGTTGGAAACCCTAGGGGTGGGGGGCGCCCCACCTGACTTGGGGGGCAAGTTACCCCCCTGGCCGCCACCCCCCCTTGTAGATGGGATCCAGGGCCGGCGCCCCCCTCCCAGGGGGCCTATATATAGTGGGGGGGAGGGAGGGCAGCAGCATGATAGCCCCTGGCGCCTCCCTCTCCCCCTGCAACACCTCTCCCTCTCGCAGAAGCTTGGCGAAGCCCTGCCGAGACCCCGCTACTTCCACCACCACGCCGTCGTGCTGCTGGCTCTTCATCAACCTCTCCTTCCCCCTTGCTGGATCAAGAAGGAGGAGACGTCGCTGCTCCATACGTGTGTTGAACGCGGAGGTGCCGTCCGTTCGGCACTCGGTCATCGGTGATTTGGATCACGGCGAGTACGACTCCATCAACCCCGTTCATTGGAACGCTTCCGCTCGCGATCTACAAGGGTATGTAGATGCACTCCTTTTCCCTCGTTGCTAGTATACTCCATAGATGGATCTTGGTGATGCATAGAATTTTTTTAAATTCTGCTACGATCCCCAACACATTTACCTTCGATGCTTCCACAGTTATCTTATTTAGATGGCCTTTAGCTATATTATTGTAATAAGTTCTCTTTTGAAACATTCGATGTAATACGTGTGTGATTGCACTCTGTTATAAATCCTTCAAGTACTGTGTGTGTCAGCATTACCGATCCAGGGATGACACTTATACACAGAGATTTGACCGTTTGAGGTCAGATCGCTACACTTAGATGCAAAGTTCGGGACCCCCTACCCGAGATCTGCCGGTTTTGACACCGACAGGTAGATCATTGAAGATCTCCGACTCTTGCTTGCTCTTGATCAACATCTCTAGAGCTTCATCACCAAGATCTTCATCACTTGACAGATCAATGGTGTCTTCCCCGTTGTGCAGAACGGCAGCAGGAGTCAGGTTATGCCCTGAAATTATCTTGGGCTTCTTGGTCTTCTTGGAGACATGAGACAAATCTTCAGACTGCACACTGGGTTCAGGAGGTGCAGCCTTCAAGGGCTTCATAGGCGAAGTGGTTGGTGCAGCAAAGGGCTTTGAAGCTTTTGTCTTCTTCTTCTACTTTGGTGGTGCTGGCGAATCTTCAGAGTATGCGTCATCAGCAGATTGATCCACCGTGACCCTCTGAGCAGCAATGTGGGAGAGGAGCCTATCGAAGCTATTGAAGGGGCTGATGACATTGGGATTGGCTTCACAAGTGCCATCCAATCTTGGAGCAGAAGGACTAGGGTTGAAGTTGAGTCCGAGATCCTTACTGTTCTTTGCTGCTGACTCCTTTGCAAACTGATAGTTGTGCTTGAAGAGATTGTCGTCACGACACCATAACGTGGATGATGGGTCGGCATTCTCAGTTGCGGTCCTCGGACCATGCAAGGATAGAAACATTGAGAAATAGCTTCAGGCTTCGACTTGGGTTGCAGATTCTTGAAAAGAATATCGCCCCACGGGCGCTTGCTGGCATTTTTCTCAGCATATTCAACAGGGACAAAGTTGTACTTGAACCACTGTTCTGCCCAATATCTTCGGATCCATTGGATTCGGGTCTTGCGCTGATTGTAGTTTTCCTCTGGATCGGTCTTGTACATCTCATACAGATCCGGAGGCAGATCTAGAGCAGTATTACCACGGCGCTGCCTGCCACCCTTCCTTGCCGATTTCTCAGTGGCCATGATATCCAGACAGATAGGCTTCAGAACAGTGAATGGCTTCCGTCTACTTGTCAAGCAAGAACTGGCTTCAGGGGAGTGAATGTGATGCTGTAAGAATTCTGCAAATGAATGCAGACTATGAGAACCAAGGGATTCTTCCACGGACATGCACCTGTGACGGTATTAGAGATGCGAGGGAAGGGGAAGAGGTCATATGCATTCTCAGAAGATTTTGAAGATGAATCAGTTTGAAGACATTGACCTCATAGTGCGAAGAGATTCACTTATTTGAAGTGAGTTGGTTCCAGATTTGTACGAATCCATGAATAAGTACAAGTGAGGAATCTAACTCATTATGAAGCATAAGTGAACATACTTTGCAAGATATGAGATTCAGAAAGAGACAGATCCAGAATTGGAAGTGTAGAAACCACTTTTGGTTGAAGTGGATGGATTTGACAGATCAAAAATACTGTAAAAAGGAGATTTATTTACCACAGACGAACTGCTAGACGAGGTAGATGAGAGGCCGAGCAGTCCAATCTCCCATGCCCAAACTTGGCGGCGGAAGATATCTACGGCGGCGGCGGAGAAGACGAGGTCCACGGCCGGCGTGAGGACGGCATCGAAGAGGTCGAGGCAGCTAAGCACTTTGTCTCCGGCGTCGACACGAGCTAGCAGTGGCGC
The DNA here is from genome assembly GCF_018294505.1 of Triticum aestivum. Lineage (NCBI taxonomy): Eukaryota > Viridiplantae > Streptophyta > Magnoliopsida > Poales > Poaceae > Triticum > Triticum aestivum. Next base: position 362,631,050 of record NC_057802.1, on the reverse strand, counting down.
TAGGGTTTGAGCGAGATGGCGAGGTGGAAGAGGAGATAATAACCACATAGGATGGGTATTTATAAGGTAAAGGGCTGCACATCGCAATTACGCAGGTGCCCCTGGAGGTTCACATCTGATGGACACGTGGCATGCATGCAACGCATTGGAAGTTGTTCCATGTTCCCACGCACGCCTGGTTTGTCGGGTGGTCGTTCCGGCTTCTCTGGTATCCAGGCAAAAGAGATATAACATTGAAAGCAGTTTTAAATGTGTGTCTCTGTATCTTCAGCTGACAAGGACCCATTGAAGACATTCGACACGTTTCAACAAAATGCATATGACTAGACAGATAGAATTTGAGGAAGAAGCACAGAAGGGGTCAGGGTCCGATCACATTCACTTAGTTCAGAAAAATGCAGGTTTGAAGACATAGCTATAAGTGAATGCTGTAGAGGATAGAACACGCATAAAAAATCAACATTGCGAAGATAAACCTTGAAGTCAAATCAATGTTGGAGACAAACCAAATGCGAAGATAATGCAATCATGACGCCAAAAGAAAATCTTCGAGAAAGTTTGGTGGTGGCATTACCCACCGTATAGGAAGTATTAGACTCAGACACGGCGCACAATTATCGTGGCGCTCCGAAGTCAAATTCTGCGTTAATGTATTCACACTTAGAGTGTATGTCTTCATTGATTGAAGATATACGTTACTTCGTGTGTTGCACATCTAAGCCATCAACATGCATAAGCGTTAGGACGTGTCTAATCACATGACATTTGAGGATTCTAAGATATTTAGCTCACACCGCATCTTGCGAAACCTTTTCACATCCAAGGGCTTTGTGAAGATATCTGCCAATTGCTCTTCAGTGTTGACGTGAATGATATCAATATCTTCCTTCATGACATGATCTCTGAGAAAGTGATGACAGATCTGAATGTGCTTTGTCTTCGAGTGCTGAACTGGGTTGTTGGCAATCTTGATGGCGCTTTCATTGTCGCAGTAGAGTGGCACATGCTTCAGGTGGATGCCATAGTCCTTGAGGGTTTGCTTCATCAATAGAAGCTGAGCGCAGCAAGATCCAGCAGCAATGTATTCAAATTCAGCAGTGGAGAGGGACACACAGTTCTACTTCTTTGAAGACCAACAGACAAGAGATCGTCCAAGAAAATGACATGTGCCTAATGTGGACTTGCGATCAACTTGTCAACAGCATAATCAGCATCTGAGCATCCAACTAGATCAAACTCTGAGCCCTTTGGATACCATAATCCTAGTGTTGGGGTGTAAGCCAAATATCGAAGAATTCGCTTCACAACTAAGTGATGCGATTCCTTTGGTGCCGCTTAGAATCGGGCACACATGAAAATGCTAAGCATTATATCAGGCCTAGATGCACATAAGTAAAGTAAAGAACCAATCATGGAGCGGTATACCTTTTGATCGAACTCTTTACCATTGTCGTCGGGACCCAATTGGCCTTTGGTCGGCATTGGCGTCGTGTACCCTTTGCAGTCTTGCATTCCAAACTTCTTCATACAATCTTTGATATATTTTTCTTGTGAAATGAAGATGCCATTGCTCTGCTAACGGATTTGAAGACCAAGGAATAATTTCAGCTCACCCATCATGGACATCTGATATTGCTCTTGCATCATATGCCCAAACTCATCACCATATCTCTTGTAAGTGCAGCCGAAGATAATGTCATCCACATAGATTTGGCATACAAACAGTTCACCATCATATGTCTTCGTGAAGAGAGTGGGATCTAGAGAACCAGGTTTGAAGCCTTTGCTCTTCAGAAAGTCTTTGAGTGTGTCATACCAAACTCGAGGTGCTTGTTTGAGGCCATACAATGCCTTGTTGAGCTTGTATACCATGTCAGGATGCTTTGGGTCTTCAAAGCCAGGTGGTTGTGCAACATACACTTATTCTTCAATTTTGCCGTTGAGAAAGGCACTCTTTACATCCATTTGGTACAGAAGATTGTTGTTGTGGTTGGCATAGGCTAGCAGTATGCGAATGGCTTCAAGCCTAGCCACAGGAGCAAATTAAACCCATTAAGCTACGCGTGAAGGGCGACCAACCAGCTATGCCACATGGCGTAAACTGGTTGGCCGCGGTGAGAAATCTTCCGAAATTTTTTAGATGAAGGTGAGGATTATTTTTTAAATGTATTTTTTAGATGGAGGTGAGGATCTTTGGTATTTTTTAAATTAAACCCATTAAGCTACGCGAGAAGGGCGACCAACCAGCTATGCCACGTGGCGCAAGCTGGTTAGCCGCGGTGAGAAATCTTTTGAATTTTTTTAGATGAAGGTGAGGATTTTTTTAATGTATTTTTTTAGATGGAAGTGAGGATCTTTGGTATTTTTAAATTGAGGGTTATGTAAAGTGGCATTTGCTGGTAGGGTGCGGTGGTAATTTTTTTACTTCTTTTTTTAGATGAAGGTGAGGATTTTTCCACAAATATTTTTTTAGACAAAGACGAGGACTCTATGTATTTTTTTAAATGGAAACGTGCGCACAACTTCCTCTTAGGTGGCGGCATCGGGTGACGCCACAACCACTAGTGTTTCATCAAAGTCAATCCCTTCAACTTGTGTATAACCTTGAGCAACGAGATGAGCCTTGTTTCTGACAACTTGACCATGCTCATCTTGTTGTTGCGATGGATCCATTTGGTGCCGATAATATTGTGCTTGCGAGGATCAGGACGCTTTATTAGCTCCCATACATTGTTCAGCTCGAACTATTGAAGCTCTTCTTGCATAGCTTGAATCCATTTAGGTTTCATTAAGGCTTCATCAACTTTCTTGGGTTCAGATATAGAGACAAATGCAAAGTGCCCACAAAAATTTGCTAGCTGGGTTGCTCTTGAACGAGTGAGTGGACCAGGTGCATTGATGCTATCAATTATCTTCTCAATCTGTACTTCATTTGCAACACGAGGATGAACTGGACGAAGATTCTGCCCTTGCTGATCATTGTCTTCATCTTCAGCATTGGCTTCAGGCTGAGCAGTGTCTTCGGGCTGATTAGGTGCAGAAATGGTGACTTCCTCTTCAGCCTGAGCCTCTGAAGGTATGATTTCTCCAGTACTCATAAGCTTGATAGATTCACTTGGTGTAGCTTCATCTAGCACATTTGCCAGGTGCTCTCTTTGCGAGCCGTTAGTCTCATCGAACCGCACATCCACGGTTTCAACCACTTTATAGTGAAAGAGGTTGAAGACTCTGTAGGAGTGCCTTTCCGTAACCAAGCATAAAACCTTCATATGCTTTCGGTGCAAATTTTGAAGTGTGATGCGGATCCTTGATCCAGCACCTAGCACCAAATACTCTGAAATAGCTGACGTTTGGCTTCTTACCAGTCAGGAGCTCGTATGATGTCTTCTTTAGAAACTTGTGAAGATAAACACGGTTGATGATGTGGCATGCAGTATCAATGGCTTCAGGCCAGAACTTCCTTGGAGTCTTGTACTTATCAAGCATCGTCCGTGCCATCTCAATGAGGGTTCTGTTCTTGCGCTCCACGATGCCATTCTGTTGAGGTGTGTATGGAGCTGAGAACTCATGTGTGATGCCCAATTTATCAAGATAGGTGTCGAGGCCGGTATTCTTGAATTCGGTGCCGTTGTCACTTCTGATGTGCTTGATCTTGATGCCATAGTTGGTCATGGCACGATTGGTGAATCGTCTGAAGACATCCTGCACTTCATTCTTGTAGAGAACACTACAAAAAATACACTTCCGTGATGATACGTGTTTGTCACAGTAGGTCACGTTTTCTGTCATGCATGTACATCCATGACGATTTTATGACAGAATCAAGACAGTCATACCTGTGTTGTCATAGAAGTGTTCCATGACATTACCAAAATTATCATCACGGAAGTGTCCACTTCCATGATGATAAATAGCGCGTCATGGAAGTGCTTTCGTCAAGGGTGACCGACACGTGGCATCCACTGTAACGGGTCACCGTTAAGCTACCGTGTTCGGTTTTGGATCCGATAACCTGTTAACAGCCCGGACCAATGAGGATTTTCCACGTGTAAAATTGTCATTGGCCGGAGGAAACACGTGCTGGCTCACCATTGGGACAAATGTCATCCATTCATTAGACAGGAGGCGCCTATGATAGGTCGACACGTGGCACGGCCCAACAGAGTCCCATTTCGGTGAAAAGGCCGGCCCGTTTGATTTGGTCAAAAGGTAACGGGCTGGCCCACGGAAAGCCTGTTAACGGCATGTTCGTATATAGCCCATTTGCGGCCCGCTAACTCATGGCCCGTTACGGCCTATTGGAATTAAGCCCAGTAGCTTCATCTGGGCCGTCTAATATGATTTCAGCCCGTTGTAACTTCCGGCCCATGTATGGCCCATGATGTCTTTCGGCCCATACGAGGCCATTTGTAACTCTTGGCCCATTAACGGCCCGTGGTGAATCTGGCCCGCAATGAACAGTGTATTGCTTTATACCCATTAACGGCCCATTATTCCATTGGGCCGTTTCCAACCCGTGTTATCTTTCGGCCTTCTCAGGGCCCATTTATTCTTGGGCTTATTTCTAGCATTCGGTTACTTACGGCTCGTTACTGGCCTTTTCTGCTTGTGGGCCAAATTCAGCCCGTGGTTACAATCGGCCCGTTTGCGGCCCGTTAATCTGTTGGGCCGTTTTCATAGCGTCATCAAATACGGCCTATTAACAACATCCCGTTATTGTCGGCCCATGAATGGACGATTCCAAATCTAGCCCGTTTACAGCCCATAATGCGGTCTGTTATTGGCCCATGTTTGGCCGATCGATCATACGGCCCGTAGAAGGCCCATTGATGCTACGGCCCGTAGAAGGCCCATTGTTTCTACGGCCCTTAGAAGGCCCATTGTTTCTACGGCCCGTAGGAGGCCCATGGTAACTACAGTAAATATGTAGCCCATGGTTACTGTGGCCTAGTTTTAAAAAATAGGTTATTGCGGCCAAACCTTGGAAAAAGAACTACACTGACTACAAGCAAACAAATAAACAAGACAACAAGGAAATAAATAAGCAAGCAACTTACGCTAGGCTATCACGGCTATTACACATATTACATCCACTGGGCATCAAAGTTCGCCACCAGTGCAAATATAGGGAAGAAAGCAGCATATCATATACACTAGTTGTCAAAGTTGGCGACCAGTGCAAATAAACGCCGCAGCAAAACAAGTCCAGAACTGAAACCACTTCAGAAGAGCTCAAGAAACAATATCCTGGCTACCCATAATGCTGGCAAGATGCTTAGCAAGCTTATTAACTTTCTCTTGTTTGGCGCTTAAATCCTCCAGCGCTTGCTGTTGCACCAGAAAGTATGCATCAGAATTCTGCAGGGACTTCCTCGGTCCTTCAGCTTCCTGTTGCAGCACATCTGATCGATGTTTTTCAACTTGAAGTTGAGACTCAAGAAGACGAACTGATTCAGGCAGCGAGTTCGAAGAGCTTGTGCCGGCAGTAGTGGCCAGTAACTCAAACACTACATCAAGACATGACTTTTGGGTTCTCTCACTGTCGTCAAGATAGTTTTTATCAGCTTTCTTAGAGACCAACAGGGATGTTTCTCTATCTTGAACCTTATCTGCATTACTTCATTTACCTTTGCATAACAGGGTACTGTTCTCCAACATTTTGTCCGCATTCTAAAAGAGAAACAAGCAGACACATCACAAGTTTACCATGTTGTATATGAAACTCATTTTGGTAAATCAGTTCAGTAGTAAAGTGGACATGATAACAGCATGAAACAAACATATATCTATGTACCATGGTCACTTTATGGTCTATATCATTCTAGTTTTTGTTGCCAAATCAAGATAGAGACACAGTTCAAATAATATTTGTTCAAGACAAAGCAGAATAGTGAGAATATAAGTGTGGGAAACTACAGAGCAATAACAACACTTGTAATGTGCATGACATGAGAAGATAACTGTTTATTCAATTGAAACTGAAATTAACATAGAGCAAGTTACAACAGCAAAACAGTTAAATAAACAGGTTTAAAACATACCTGCTGCGCCATTGGAGTTTCAATTCCATCCTTCAAATTTGAAAATAGTTGGTATGAGTAAATACAGTGATGCAAGAGCAAAGGAGTATGAACCATAGCTACCGAACCTGAGAACAATTCTTCTTCTCCTTTAAGCATTGGGTTGGGATTTGGAGTGGTGGTCCTCGTGCTTTGGGCACTGTAGTTCCCTTACTAACTGCTCGTGTTTGGGTGCTCTGTGGTGGATACGGTGCTGTGTCAACTGGAACTGGGTTACTGTCTGCTGGGGTTGGGGTTAGAAGGGGTGTAGCTGGTTGTCTGTCCAACTGGGTAGGGGTACAATCTGTGAGAGTTTGGGTTATGTGTGGTGGGGCTGGTTCTTGGGCAAGTACAACCGTGGTTCTATCTGCATCAACTGGTAGCACTATCTTTTCTGAAGGCCGTGTTGTGACTCCTTTAGATACTGCCATCACCCTCTCCAATTCAAATGGCTGATAAACAAGAAAAGTAATTGAATGTACAGACATTGTATGATAGACAGGTGCAATGGATAGTGGGGAATAAAAGAGGGCATGAAATAATTCACATTTATGTTGTCTAACCAAACAGGATAGCATGACACAATTTCACATATATGATGGCTAACTAAACAGGATAGCATGACACAATTTCACATTATGATGGCTAACTAAAAAAGATGGAAAGACATAGTTCAAAATATGATGACTATGTAAACAGGATGACATGATATAACTATATAATATGTTTATTAAATAGGTTGGCATGCCATAATTCACATACATGCTGCCTATGTAAACATGATAGCATGAGATAATTCACGGATAGAATGACATAATTCAAAATATGATGACTGTAAACACTAAACAGGATGAGATGATATAACTATATGATGTCTTTATTAAATGGGTTGGCATGCCATAATTCAGATAGATGCTGTGTATGTAAACATGATGACATGATATAATTCAAATATATGATTTATATAGTAAGCAAGTAAGCAGATGGCAATCCATATATGATGTAAAAACTAAGCAATGCAAGACAACATGCACGACATGGGTAATATAACCCTGCCAAGTTTGAGCATAGACCTCAGGAGGGAAATAGGACTGGTCATCAGTCTCTGAATCCTCCTCTGAGGAGCTCTCTGTAACCAGCAAGATGTCTGCTTCAGCAGGTAGCATTGTTTGCTCTGAATACCTTGTTTTCACTCTAGATACTTCCATCACCGCTTCAAATGGCTAATGCACAGGAAGAGTAGTTGAATATACAAACGTTGTCGACAAATGGAACACATAATATAAAAAATGATAGCATGATATAATTCACATACATGATGATTGGCTAAACAGCATGGCATTGCATAATTCACATATATAATGCCTTTGCAACAAGATAGCATTGCATAATTCACATATATAATGTCTTGCAACAAGATGGCAATGCATAATTCACATATATGGTAATTAGACACTAAACAGGTGGCAACAGGTGGCATTCACACAAAGCATGTCTAAACTAATCAAATGACATAATAATGCAAGACACCCTATGCACGATATGAGCAACATAACCCTGCCAAGTTAGAGCATACACCTCGGGGGGGGATAGGACTGGTCATCTGTCTCTGAATCCTCCTCTGAGGAGCTATCTGTAACCAGCGAGATATGCGCTTCGTTAGATAGCATAGTCTGCTCTGAAGACCTTGTTTTCACTCCAGAATTTTCCATCACCGTGTCAAATGGCTGATGCACACGAAGAGTAGTTGAATGTACTAACATTGTTGACAAATGTAATACGTAACAAAAAAAGGATGGCCTGATATAATTCACATATAAGATTACTGGCTAAGCAGGATGGCATTGCAAAATTCACATATATGATGCCTGGTTAAACAAGATGGCATTGAATAATTCACATAAAAAATGAATAAACTAAACAGATGGCATTCACACAAAGCATGTCTAAACTAAGCAAATGACACATTTGATGTATAAAGTAAGCAATGCAAGGCACCATATGCATGATATAACCAACATCAACATGCCAAGTTAGAGCGAAGACCTCAGGGGGTAAATAGGAGTGGTCTTCTTCTTCTGAATCCCCCTCAGAACAGATATCTTCCTCTCGATTACAATCCGAAATGGGTGGAGGGGGGCTGCCTTTGCGCTTACCATGGAGCGACGTCTGCATGAAATTTTATTGCCACGCAAGGCTCGTCTCTTTTGCTCTACATGTTCAGTCCCATTGTGTACAATAACTGACATGCATAGGAATAAAACATAGTGAGATTATGTAAGGAGTGCATGCAGAAATCCAGAGTGATGGTAGCAACCTGTGGATAGACCCAAAACCCATGAGAGCAGGCAGATAATGGCTTCAGTTAAAAAATATAGATAATGGCTTCTTTACTGTTTGTTTCCCACCCAACATGAAACTCATAGTAGACACCAAAGATTAAACAGATAGTAGATAGATACTATTGATTGCGGCCCCAATATGTACCCCACAACCATTTAAAAACTCAAGTTTGACCATTAGTTTGGAGCTGACTCAGAGTCTAGTCGGTGAACACGACGATAAAGTAGCAGATAGTAGATAGATACTATTGATTGCGGCCCCGATATGTACCCCACAACCATTTAAAAACTCAAGTTTGACCATTAGTTTGGAGCTGACTCAGAGTCTAATCAGTGAACAGGACGATAAAGTAGCATGTAATATTAAGCGATGCATAACGTAAGCAGACACAAAAGAGTGCGACCTCTCTTGCGGACCCGTGTAGTCCTCGAGGTCATCTGCTCGGTTGATGATGGTAATGTAGTTGTCATGGCTGCCAGCGGCGGGGAAGAAGATCTGAGGCGGCAAAAGACAGTCTGGAGGCCAGATCCCTGCTGTGCTGGACCCTTCTGTCGTTGGAGCAGCTGAGCTGGGGTGGACGACGGCGCAGCAGGAGCGGGACAAACCACACAAGGTTTTCTTTGACAACTATCTGTAGGAGAAGTAATTCCGTAAGGGGTCGTTTGAATTGGAGGATTCTAACAACACAGGGATAGGAAATACACAGTAATAGGATAGGAATGCATGTGCAAAACAAAGAATTAAAAAACACAGGATTTCTGCCAATCTGGGTGTTTGGTTCACAAGAATTGGAAGATCACGGGATGCAAAGAAGCATGGTGATATTAAGTCAAACCACAAGAAAATGTACGGTTATAATGCTATTATGCTACTATCTCTTAGTCTTGTGCTTCATGAATAGGAATTTGAAAAGGAGGACAAGTGGATATTAAAATTCCTACGGTTTTTCTTTCAAGGAGACACTAAAGGAACAAATCCTACAGTTTTCCTTTGCTCCATTCCTTTGAACCAAATGCATGAATAGTAGTACCATAGGAAACTTTCCAGCTCCTGTGTTTTTTCCTTCACTTTTCCTTTCAAGCACTGGCGATTCTAGTAGGCAGGCTTGAGCAAGGAAAACCCTACACTCAAAAAATGTTTTTGTGCTACTTCTACTACTTTGGACCCAGGCCACTGCCGTACTAGCTCAACTCCCAGGCCCATCGACAAATGCACAGCTCAAACGCGCAGAGATAAATAATGATGGCGTTCAAGAGAGTCTATCACGGATAGCTAAGTTGCCTGGTACCTCACTGCTTGTCATATAGTAGGAGAAACTAATAGTATTTCATGTTACTACGTGTGCTCAGTGGACAATATATATAACATGTAGAGTAAAAAAGAGATGCAACAAGTGTACAACCTCTTTGGCGAAGCCATGTCGATCTCAACGTGATTGGGTTGGTCGGTGAGGATGATCCGGCTGACTTGGCTGTCGGAGGAGGGCAAGAAGACCTTAGGCATCTTGAGATGGAGCCCGGGGTACTGCTCCGCTGTGATGGAGGGTTTCGTCGTTGGAGCAGCTCCGGTGAGTTGTACGACGCCGAGGCTGAAGCAGGACAAGAGAGACAACGTTAACCTGAGTGGAATTCTAATAGCATCTCCAATAGATGACGTAAAATACATAACCATAAAGTGCTAGATGTAAAATACATCAGCCGCTCATCTCTGACTTAACTGTCGAAACTGAATTTAACTGTCGAAACTGAACTTAACTGTCGAAACTGAATTTTGCTGTTATACGAAATCAAGGGCATGCAGTTCGTCTTCAACATCCACCCCCCTGAGCCACCAGCCACCACCGGCCAAACCGCCGCCCCCGCCGCCCGCGGCAGGCGGTGCGTCGCCCCGCCCGCCCCAAAACCACTCCCCACTGCCGGTCCGCCGCCGCCCCGGCCATCCCTCTAGGCCCCCCGTGCCGAGCTTTTTCTCTGGCAATCCCGACGCCACCGCCCTACCACCACCGGCGACCACTGCCCCCACCCTGAACCCTTAGATAGCTAGTGGAGTACCTCTCCGGCGATCCCCCTCCCCGGTGCGGCTGGTTCTTCCTTAACTCCGGCGAGCCCCCCACCCCCGGAAAATTGACTGACCCAAATGTCGAATCAGTCGACTGGAGTGTAGCTAAATCGGAGCAACATCGCAAGCAAGAGCAAGAGCGAGAGCAGTAACGCGAGCAAGAGCAAGAGCAATAGCAAGAGCAGACCAGGAAGGGGACCGAGAGCAAGAGCAGAGCAGCAGCGCGAGCGATAGCTAAAGCAGCAGCAGCTCCTACTAATGTGGACGTCGCCGCCGAGGGAGCGACGCCGTGGAGGAAGTGGCCGGCGACGCCGCCGTGGATGGAGCCACGCCATGTCGGCTCGGGACCGAGCGCCGGCAGCACCGTGAGATCGAATCAAGAATAAAATGCGGCAATTAGTGTACAACCTCTTTGGTGGCGCCGATTAGGCCTCGGCTTCATCCGAGGAAACGGTGATGATGCTGCTCTTCCGGTGGTGCAGGTGAAGATGGCAGTGTGGGAATGGAGGTGGCACGAAAGACGAGGGGAATGTCGAGGTAGCTCCTTGGAGGTGGAGGACGGGGTGGCTGAATTGGCAGGACGACGTGATCGACGACGGATCCTCATCCGGTACGGTGGATGAGGGATGTCGAGGTGTTGCTGTGGACGACGTCGTCGGGGAAGAGGCTCCGGCTGGGTGGCGGACGGAGGAGGGTGTGGGGCTTCGCGGGTTTTCGCGGCCTCGGTGTACGAATGGGTAGGCTGATGGGATGGGAGTGGGGAACCATGGCTTAGGGACGCGCTTGTCCGAAATGTGGGGTAAGTTATGAAAGTACCCCCACCGATTTGAGCTAGGCGGTTCTTTCGGTTAAGGTTATCACGGGCATTTCGCGTGTCGGGATTTCACAGGAGGTGGGAGTTTTCGCGCGCGTTGTAATTTTGGAATAGCAAAGCGCGGGTTGAGATGGAGGGAGTTTTCGGAGCACAACGAGACAAAGATATATCTTAAATATTTCGGGGTAACAAGGCACGGGCTGAAATTTCTGGACAAGCCTAACATGTACTGTACCAAATCAATTCGCACTTCCGTTGATGAAAAAACAAAAAGAAATCAATTCACACCACACAAGAGAGTCTAGTCCCGTGTACTATACCAAATCAATTCGCACTACAAATGCCATTCAAAACATTGAATTCATGTTATGTTCAATTAAAATATTTCGCTACGTGTATAATGCATGCAACCTGCTACTCAAATGAACATTTTAGTGCATTCCAAACATATATACTACCGCTTCAATATGAACTAAATTTGTATTTGTTTCTCTATTTGAATAAGATCTACAATAATGATTGTTGTGAAGTCAAACCATTTGAATTCGTTTCTCTATTTTAATAAGATCTACAATCATCATTATTGTCAAGTTAAACCATCGTTTGTGTATTATCTTCACAGCACACCACATGATTACTGTCGAGTTAGATATGAACTATGTGTACTATATGAACTCGAAATCGATTTTTTGAATCCACTTTATGTTGATTTCAAATCACAGTACATTTCAAGCTCTAGCTAGATCTTCATAATCTAAACCATGTCTCATATGTATAATGTGTTTATCACATAATGTATGGTGCCCCGCCCCCTATGCCTACAAGTATTTAGATGTGAGTTGCAAACACCACACATTACCACAAATTCAAATAAAATATGAGATTGTTCGATATATAGTATTGTTTAGATTGTTTGATATTTAGTTGTAAGCTACAAACGCCACACATTATCACAAATTCAAATAAAAATGTGAGATTGTTTGATGTATAGTATGGTTTAGATTGTTCAACATTTAGCTGTGAGTTGCAAACGCCATGCATTATCACATTATGGTATAACATGTGCAAAACCACAGCACGCGTATCACCGCTATATTCATGCATGCATATGTTTATAACACTATGATCTCCTATTCAAATATATGAATCCACTTTCATATCAAATTATGATCTTTGTTAGTCTCTTACACCCACACAATCATCTAACCTTTCTAGCTAGCACTAACTTTCTCTCATGCATGCACACGCCCTCCTCGCCCTCCCCCTCCCTCAGCATTATATCCATCGCGCACATTCATTTTTTTCTTTAGGTCGTTCTCCCACAGTCTCCACAACTCCTTTCCGACACACACCGATCGATAAACCTCTCCAGCAATGTCTGCCTACAACATATACACGCACCTTCCATCTCCTCCTTTCTGTGTCCATGCCTCATGTCTCTCATACGGTCCCACACACGTGTAAACTCTCGCCCCTCTTTTCATCGATCTCACAACCGCACACTCCTCCCCTATCTAGCTAGTAGCTCAGCCTCTCGCACCACCTCCTAGCTCCATTCTCTCTGTCTACCCATCTCGCTGGGCCTTATTTGCCTCTAACAAATGGATGTACACCGACCGATCTCCCCCTATACATATAGCTAGCTAGGTCCTTATAACTCCTTTTTTCCCACACGTCGATCGATCTACCTCATTAGTTATGTCTCTCCCTTCCTCCGACAAACAACAATTGATCTACCGATCTAGTTAGGTTTGCTTACCAAACACATGGTTACCCTTCATCATCCATGCATGCATCCCGACAGATCTATCATGCACAGGCACACACAGAAACACATCCCCACTCTTATTGATAATATTGCAGTTCTACCCTCAGTTTGTCTAGTAGGCCTCTCCCACCATCTTCGAGAAGCAACTCCATCACCCATCCAGCACTCTACCCCTCTCCCTCCCTCTCTCCTCTCTCTCTCTCTCTCTCTCTCTCTCTCTATCTCTCTCTCTCTATCTCCCTCTCTCTCTCTCTCTGTCCCAACATATTTCCCGTCCTTCAGTTATGTATGGGTGTCGACCGATCTCCCTCAAGACATAGCTGGGTCTCTCCTTCTCAACACATATACGAGTCGTTATACCTCTCTAGTTAGGCCTCTGCCTCCCCCCTCCCCCCCCCACACACAACGATA
>NC_057802.1:362611227-362617293 GCF_018294505.1 Triticum aestivum | reverse complement strand
AGCGCTCTAGTCATGTCCCCCTGCCACACACAAACTTTCCCTGTGCCCTCTGACGTTCCAGTAGGTCAGTCGCCCTATATCTTTGACTTGCACACACACAATTTCGATGGCTCTCTTCATCGATCTCGCACCCACCCACTTGATCCTCTCTTCGACTCTATCGATATCTATGACCCCTCCCTCTCTTCTCGTGGATCACCCCCTCCATATATGATATAGATAGGCCTCTATTTCACACATGTTGCATGTGTCAAATTTTTGTTTGAGATGTCATCAACACATATTCCCACAAATACATTCACGAAATCACACCCCAAACAAAAAACACTCACGAACGCATATGCCATCTGTCTAGGTTTGTATCTCTCTCACACACACCCACGTAGGTGGGGGACGTGCACAAAGAGAAGAGGTGCACGCACGGCGCACGTACTCCCGTCTCTTTCCCAACCACACCCGCGCGGGTACACGCTGGAGCTCATTTCTTTACGAAAAGGCAGCCCACGTGGTAATTTGACACATGTACTGGTTGTCCACTTGATGGAGGATCGTCTACCACGGGTGAACAAACAAATTGCGACTTGATGCATTATGTTAAAAAAGAGGCAAACCATGTGGGGCCTAACTTAGAGGCAAGGCTCTATACACTCGAGATGCTCTGTACATATTACTTTTGATGTGTCCCGTCAACTCGCAGAACAAGGAGAAGCTTGCTTAGTACGCCGTCTCCCCCACCCACGGGCGTGGTGGCTCGCAGGATGAGGTGAAGCTTGCTTACTACACCTTACGCCCGCTCCCTAGCCCACACGCGCGGTGGCTCGCAGGACGAGGAGAAAATTTTACTACTCCCTCCGTTTACTCCTTGTCCCTACCTTGGTTAGAGAGATTATCATATTGTTTGGAATATATGTCCTTTAGTAGATTTCAATATGAACTACTAGTACATACTCCAAACACTGATGTATATAGACGTATTTTAGAGTGTAGAGTCACTCATTTTGCTCCGTATGTAGTCCATATTGAGACAGACGTAATAGTACACACTCTCCCTCGCCCCTCGACCACGTGGTGGACGTGCAACAATTCATTCGGTCTCATATAGCCAGAACGATATATACTGTAGTACCATTATTGCTTGACTTTCCGAAGAGGCGAAGAGCCAATCGCAAGGTTAATATTTTGGAGATGCCAAGCGCAAGGTTTATAGGAGAATGAGTAGTAGGTCTCGCGTCATTTATAAATAAAGTTTTTTTCTTCAGTGGCACGTACGCAATATAAATAGGTTCATATGGAGAGAAAAGGAAACCGCTCCACTATATACATAGCCAGGATAAGCCTACACGGTTGCTTGCTGGGGTTGCTCTCTTCACACTCTCTCGCACAAAACGACTATGGCCACATCACTAACATCCCGGCGGATCACGTCCGCCAAGGGAAGGGGTGGATGCTTATTGTAGATGCGGTCGCCGTCGCCGACAGCGAAAACCTACTATCGGCACGTCCCGATCAGGGGTCCCCGCCGTTATCTCTCACAAAGCCGGTGAGGTTGCCTTCGTCCCTTGCTCACTGTCGCGACATGGGCAGTTCCGCCTCCCGCCGCCCTCCTCTAGGTTGAGCTACGTCCCGACATCCCTCAGGTACAACTTCCTTTACAGCCGACTTGCACCACTGCTCCAGCTGCCCACATCACTCCATGTGGATATTTCTCTACTTCTTTGCCCCGCACATACCTCTACTGGCTTCTACGTACTGTATTTCTGATGAGTTTATGTCTCATCAACTAGTCACAGTAATCTTATTCTAATCACGCTTCTTCAATTTCTTTGCCACATGAATGCTCATCTCGATTTTGGTGAAACTGCACAAAATGATCCGATGGTCAAAGGGTTGCAAACTTCATTTCTTCGGAAGCTCCAACGTTGCCAGCAAATTAAAGCCTGGTTAGGGTTTACGGTTCAAGGGCTAGGGACTGGATGGATCATTTCTTATTTAGCTGTCTCTGTTCCAAAATAAGTGTCAACTTTAGTAATAGTATAACTTTGTACTAAAGTTTGCATAAAGTTGAGACACTTATTTTGGAACGGAGGGAGTACATATTGGCTATGATCTGTCAATCATTGAGATGCAATAGCATGCATGTTAGTCTCCTTTGTATTTGATGAAATGTTGCAACGGGCAACCTTGGACGCAAGATACATGAAACAGAAGCTGGAAGCTTCATAGCATTGTACAAATTTATCTCGCTGATAAATTATAGTACATACTATACTAGTACTATGTAAAGAGTTAGGTGTCGCACGGTGTCCAGAAAATATGGTGATAGTGTGAGGTGGGCTATGTAATCACTGAGCCTGCGTGTTTTCACTGCTTTCGCACTCCTCCGCTCTAAGAATGGAGAAAATTGTAATCTAGTAGTACCTCCTTCCGCCGAAAGCGTGGGACATCCAACAGTCCTACCACCTCAGTAATAATGACCAATGAGCCGCCAAATCGCATAGACCCAGCAGTAAGTTGGACGGATGAAGCAACCATCACTCTTGAACCCGCTTATCCCTTCAACGCAGGCGCCAGTGAAAGGTCACGTCCGCTCTGCCCGGGCATGAATGTGGCACCAATTCTTTGGAGCGGCGCTGACCGTTTCGGGCGTGAAGCGCGCGCGGGCGATCGAGGGGCTTTGGGTGGGCTAGGCTGGTCAGGAGCGGGCGTGGCAGCTGTCCGCCTGTCCCGACCGGACGCCCGGAAACGAGAGGATGCACCGACTCTCGCGGCTAAATCGTACACTACACACCATCTCTCTGTAGGAGTAGGTCGCTGTGTCGCTCTCTCTAACACACACATGCTGTTAAACACACACACATGATACGTCTCCAACGTATTAATAATTTTTGATTGTTCCATGCTATTATATTATATGTTTTGGATGTTTAATGAGCTTTATTATGCACTATTCTATTATTTTTGGGACTAACCTACTAACCGGAGGCCCAGTGCAAATTGCTGTTTTTTTGCCTATTTCAGTGTTTCACAGAAAAGGAATATCAAACGGAGTCCAAACGGAATGAAACCTTCGGGAGAGTTATTTTTGGAACAAACGCAATCCAGGAGACTTGGAGTGGACGTCAAGGAAGCAACGAGGCGGCCACGAGGCAGGGAGGCACGCCCAGGGGGGTAGGCGCGCCCCCCACTCTCGTGGGCCCCTCGTGGCTCCTCTGACCGACTTCTTTCGCCTATATATACTCATATACCCCGAAAACATCCAGGAGCACCACAAAACCCTATTTCCACCGCCGCAACCTTCTGTACTCGTGAGATCCCATCTTGGGGACTTTTTCGGCGCTCCACCGGAGGGGGAATTGATCACGGAGGGTTTCTACATAAACACCATAGCCTCTCCGATGATGTGTGAGTAGTTTACCACAGACCTCCGTGTCCATAGTTATAAGCTAGATGGCTTCTTCTCTCTCTTTGGATCTCAATACAAAGTTCTCCTCGATTCTCTTGGGGATCTATTCGATGTAATTTGTTTTGCGGTGTGTTTGTCGGGATCCGATGAATTGTGGGTTTATGATCAAGATTATCTATGAACAATATTTGAATCTCCTCTGAATTCTTTTATGTATGATTTGTTATCTTTGCAAGTCTATTCGAATTATTAGTTTGGTTTGGCCTACTAGATTGATCTTTCTTGCAATGGGAGAAGTGCTTAGCTTTGGGTTCAATCTTGCGTTGCTCGGTCCCAGTGACAGAAAGGGAAACAACACGTATTGTATTGTTGCCATCGAGGATAAAAAGATGGGGTTTATATCATATTGCTTGAGTTTATCCCTCTACATCATGTCATCTTGCCTAATGCATTACTCTGTTCTTATGAACTTAATACTCTAGATGCATGTTGGATAGCGGTCGATGTGTGGAGTAATAGTAGTAGATGCAGAATCGTTTCGGTCTACTTGTCACGGACGTGATGCCTATATACATGATCATGCCTAGATATTCTCATAACTATGCACTTCTCTATCAATTGCTCGACAGTAATTTGTTCACCCACCGTAGAATATGCTATCTTGAGAGAATCCACTAGTGAAACCTATGGCCCCTGGGTCTATTTTCCATCATATATGTAGCGACCAGACCTCAAATGGCCTGTGCTGCTGTGCACCAGTGTCATCCCTGGATCAGTAATGCTGACACGCACAGTACAAATGGAGGATTTATAACAGAGTAGCAATCACACACTTATTACATCGAATATCTCCGAAGAGATTAAGTATGATAAACATGGCTTAAGGCCATCTAATAACGATAACAGCGGAAGACTTGGAAGATAAGTGAGTCCATCACTCCAGCGGCATCACTGAGTATAAGACCACGACCTAAGGCACCTTACTCATCGTCTGAAAAGTCTGCAACATGAAACGTTGCAGCCCGAAAACGGGTCAGCACATAGAATATGCTGGCAAAGTAACACATAGAGAGCAATGAACAATAATAATGCTATACTATATGCATATATGGTTGGTGGAAAGCTCTATGGTTACAGTTTTGCGAAAAGCCAATTTTATCCTACTTCAAAGGAATAAATTTTATTTAACTATCATGGTGGTTGTGAAACATTGAGAAGGTACCTCCAACTCAATCCCAATTAAGTGTCATCATTAACCCAACAAAATTAATTATAAGTAACATGGTGATGAGATTCAAATGATAATCCAAGTACTAGATACTCAAGTTGTCCATAACCGGGGACACGGCTAACCATGATTAGTTTGTACACTCTGCAGAGGTTTGCACACTTTTCCCCACAAGACTCGATCGCCTCCGCTTGATTCTCGCACTGCATGATGTTTGAGAAACGGATGACCGAGACACAGCCTTTTAGAAACAATCACTCTTTACTCTGGATGGACCGGTACACCTACTTTCCCCTACATCTGCTAGCCCACCTCTTCAAGAGATCTTGTAACCTACTCAACTATGCTAGAGCCCATAATAGCTTGTGGCTGCACACGGAAGTTTCTAGCATGAATAATCTTATGATCCCTTTGAGCCTGGGTGGCGGACCTTATACATACAGACAACACTGGGTTCTCCAGGTGCCTCAATCCACCCAGATGTGAGTTTTAGTTGCCACCTTAAGTTGAACCATTAATAAACATCTCACATCTGTCGTGAATATCGCTCAAACCCAAATCCACGTCTATGAGCATAGCATGGCAATAATAAAAGCAACGTAGAAGTAACTCCCAAGGGTTTGATAAGAAAAACAGGTAATAGGTACTACCTCAACTACTTCCCAATACCCACAATTTAATCAGATCCTATTCATGCAATGTTTGAGGATAACAGATCTAATGCAGTAAAACTGGGTATGAACGGGGTATGATCAAAGTGTTACTTGCCTTGCTGATGATCCGCAAAACCTAACGAGTCGAAGTAACAAGCGGCACACTCCGGGGACTCTATCGCAAACAAACAAGCATACAATCAGTACTCTTCTAATGCACAGGTAAAACTCGAATGAAAGATCCAACCAGAAAATTCAACTTGAGAACTCCGGTTTGCAAATAGAATCAACTCGAAAGAAGCAACGAAAGTCAAACGGCGAAAGAAAGAAACTTCATTTGCTAATCTGGATCTAGGCCAAATTTTACTGTAGCAAAAACTTGTTTGAGTAGGTTAAACGGAAAGAGAATTTCGAGATGAAACTCTAGGCGCTTGAATCACCTGATTCCGATAAACGAGTGAGAAGTTAAACAGAATCGAAGATTCGATCAGAAATCGAATCTGAGAAAATCGCAGAAAAAATCCGACGAAAAAGAAAAACGGACGAACGGTTAAATAACGGACGTTCGTTAACAGAGAAAAACCGACGAACGCGTTCGTTAAAACGAACGGTTCGGTGAATGCTCGCAAAATAATAAAACCGAAAAAACCGATCTAGGGTTTTTTTTAAAACGAACGGTTTTTTTAAAGAAAACCGGCAACGGCGAGGTGCGGCTACCTCGGGGACGGGCTCCGGCGACGGGGCTGCGGGGCTCGGGCGGCTCGGGGGCGAGGGGCGGGGCT
>NC_057802.1:362586225-362610665 GCF_018294505.1 Triticum aestivum | reverse complement strand
GCGGTGAGGGAGAGGGGCGGCGGCGGCGGCGGTATAAATAGGGGGGTGTAGGTGACTTGGGGGAGGGGGTGGCCGGCGGGAGCCGGACTCGGCCATGGCGGCGGCGGCGTCTCGTGCGCGAGGAGGAGAGGGGCGCGGGGTGGGCCGGCGGCCTGGCTGGGTTGCGGCCCGGTCGGGCGTAGTTTTTTTTAAAATATGTTCCACGGAAAACAATTCGTAGAAAAATAAATAAAAATCATAAAAATATGAAATAAATTTTTCCCATCTAGTTAGAAAATCTAGAATAGGGTGAACATTTTTTTTAAATCAAAATAAATATTTTGGAAACATGCAATATTTTTAATGCAATAAAAATTGCAAATAAAATCCAAATAAATTCAATAAATGATTTTAACCTTTTCCTCCAGTATTTCAATTTTTTTGGAGAAGTCATGTTTTCTCCTCTCGTTTATTTTTAGAATGAAATATTTTTCCGGAGAGAAAATAATTAAAACCAAAATCCTCGTCTTATTATTTGATGAAAATCAAATATAAAAATTCGAGAAAATCCCAACTCTCTCCGAGGGTCCTTGAGTTGCTTAGGATTTATCGAGGATTTGTAAAAATGCAATAAAACGTGATATGCAATGATGATCTATGTACAACATACCAAATTGAAAATTTGGGATGTTACAATATAAGTTTCCAATCTATTTTATTTTGCAATCTTTACTTTCAACCTATACAACAAAAATACCAAAAATATTTATCTTATTATCTCTAGATGCATGTTGGATAGCGGTCGATGTGTGAAGTAATAGTAGTAGATGCAGGCAGGAGTTGGTCTACTTGTTGCGGACGTGATGCCTATATCCATGATCATGCCTAGATATTCTCATAACTATGCACTATTCTATCAATTGCTCGACAGTAATTTGTTCACCCACCGTAATACTTATGCTATCTTGAGGGAAGCAACTAGTGAAACCTATGGCCCCCGGGTCTATTTTCCATCATATAAGCTTCCAATCTATTTTTACTTTGCATTCTTTACTTTCAGTCTTTATCATAAAAATACCAAAAATATTATCTTATCATCTCTATCAGATCTCACTATTGCAAGCGGCCGTGAAGGGATTGACAACCCCTTTATCGCGTTGGTTGCAAGGTTCTTATCTGTTTGTGTAGGTACAAGGCGACTTGTGTGTAACCTCCTACTGGATTGATACCTTGGTTCTCAAAAACTGAGGGAAATACTTACGCTACTTTGCTGCATCACCCTTTCCTCTTCAAGGGAAAACCAACGCAGTGCTCAAGAGGTAGCAACACACACACACATACACACACGCACACACACGTTCATAGAATAGGAATATCGTGCGAGTGCGAAGCCACAGGAAGCGAGATACAAATGGAGTACGTACAAGAAGAGAAGAGGTGACGAATATTCCATCAAACCTGGACTGAGGAGTAGTACTCCCTCCGTCTAGGTGTTAAGTCATCTTACGAAATCAGATATTCCAAAAATGTTTAGGCGTCGTCCATTAACTTCACATCTCAATCCCTCCTGGCCTCGTTGCTAGCGAGCATTGTTACTTAGGGAGCGTTTCGATCCTTAGCAAGAACAGTTTATAGCCTAGCCGGGCAAGGTTAGGCGTTTGGAACTGTTAAAATATGTTAGCTTTTGTGGGCCAGCTAGCTTGGGTGGGCTAGAAAAACCGTGCTAGCTTAGGAGAGCCAGATCGGCTCGCTTCCGACGGCAAAATTAGCGCACAGAAAAATCGGCGACCCACTCATGACAACGATTTTCACGGGGCAAGGCTGGTAAGAAAAAGAACTAAACTGTTTGACCAGGCAAGGTTGACAAAGCGAAAGCTGGCTAGCTGGGCTAGCCATAGTGGGAGTAACTTAGGTAGTAACATAGCACATCCCAAGAAAAAATTGATTATGTGGCATGGAGTTAATGAGGAAAGAGATGCTTGTGGTAACATAATATGTTACTGTAACATAACACACCCCGAGGTAAAATGAGTCTATATCTCAATTAATGAAGACTTGCATGTTACCATCCATACTGCCCACTATGAAGGTACTACCTCCGTCCTGGTTTATTGGTCCCCATTGTATTTCGTGTCAAATTTTGACCATAGATTGAACTAACAAAATGTTCATGCATGTCACAAAAAATTATAGCATTGAAAACTATGTTCAAATACCAATCCAACAATATAAATTTTGTTGACATGCATTAACATTTTGTTAGTTAAATCTTTGGTCAAAATTTGGCACAAACTACAAAGGGGACCTATAAACCAGGACGAAGGTAGTAGTAACATAGACTAGTAACATATGCATGTTACTAGTCCAAGTTACTCACCACTATGACCAACCTAAGCAATGTAACAAATGCTCCTTAATCTGCCTTGTTATCTCCCCCGGAAACCCAATGCATGGAGCGCAACTACGCGTTGATCAGTCAAGAAATCAAAGTCGGCTTGCATGCGAGTTAATACATGGCCCTGCATTGTAGCTAAAATGACATCTCTTAGTTGTTGGGATTAATTGTTGCGTTTAGAGATAGAAATCAGGGCTTTGATTGGAGGAAGGACCAGTCAAGTTTCTCCTTCTCCTCCAATCTGCTTGCACCTTGGGCCCGCTGCACCTTCTAACGTGACTTATTACACCTAGACGGAGGGAGTAGTACGAGATACGGTAGCACACTGACTTAGGTCGAATACAAGTGCCCAAAATTGTGTGCATGTTATAATAAGGATTCACTTAAAATAGTACGTGAGCGAACATAGGGATCAATTGGACAGTGTTCATGAGCAGTAGCGAGATGTGTGAGGTAAGATACACTGCTGGCGCTTTTATTTTTTCTTATTAATTTGTTTGTTTCACCCTCTGACTGGTGGGACCCAACGTACTACGTGGAGAGAGGTAAGGTGACTAAGGCTGCATTATTTTTGTACTACCAACACTGCTTTAAATCCCAAAAGACCTTACCACCAAAGCCACATGCCACGATTATGATTTAAATCCCAATGACTCCCACGCAAAAAAAACACGTCATGCTTGTCACACGAATGCAGGAATGTATAAAAGGTTATTTTTCCTCTCGTTAAACATAACGGGAGGGTGGTGTAGCTGGTTAGCCTGTTCGCTCATCAAACTTGAGGTCTCGGGTTCGATAACTACACTTGAGCATAATTTTGTTTTTGTTCGACTTCTTTCTTCCACCCAATGACAGGTAGGCCCCGCATGACAAAGAGAGAAAGTGATCTGGGGCAGTGCCAGGAGGATTCTTTGACTGGTCAAAATGGATGGATACGGAGCTATACGATCTATAGTGACCGTATAATCACCTCATCACATATACGCTGCAACCTCGACGCTTGTTTTCTAGGGTTTGCACTCTTCACACTCTCTCCACTATATATATACACGCTGGAGACTCAGCGCTTGTAGTTGCTCTCTTCACACTCTCTCACCCTCCCAGATCTAAACAAGACTTCGTTGGCCTCTCTCTCTCTCTCCCCCTCACTACTGATCAAAGAGCTAGCAGGATCCGTCCACCAGAAAGGGAAGGAGGCTTAACGCTGTCGCCGTCGGCAAGGGAGGGAATCCACTACCAGCGCAACTGTTCTCTTTCACCCAGCGGCGGCGCGGGAGGGCCTCCAACCCCTTCTTCCTCACCGCCGTACATAGTGTGGGCCAAACGGCCTCCGGTCACCCACCGAACCACACCCCAAGAACCTTAAGGTATAATTTACTTATTCCACATGCATTGCTCTAGCTGCATGTGGGCCTTTTCCGCTTCTGCACTCGAATCGAGGTGTTGGATCAAACAGGAAAGTAGTGGGGAAAGTTGTATAGCATGAATCTAGGACGTGGTTCAAAGAGGAAAGGAATGGGGGAATGTGGGGAAAGTTGTATAGCATGAATCTAGGATGTGGTTCAAAAAGGAAAGGAAGGTTGGAAAATAGTGGGGAAAGTTGTATAGCATGAATCTAGGACGTGGTTCAAAGAGGAAAGGAATGGGGGAAAGTAGTGGGGAAAGTTGTATAACATGAATCTAGGACGTGGTTCAAAGAGGAAAGGAAGGGGGAAAGTACTAGTACAGACTGGCTATCCATCACCTACGTTGGTCAAAAAGTGAAAACAATGACAAACGCAGTACACACATCTGTAATGAACTGACCTTTTTGTTTTGGGGGACAAGGCTATAGAGTTTGAGCAGGACTAGATTTGCTGCGCTCACATAGGGAAAGGTGCCTAAAGATAACAAAACTGGGACCAACACAAATATGCTCCTTGGTTGTTTGTTCTTTGTTGCAACAGACTGTGCATCACCCCTTCATACATCGGTAGATGCACTTGGTGTTGGTGCGTCCACTATCCCATGCAACTCTTTAGCTATTGTTAATCTAAGGCCCTGTTTGGTTAGAAAGTTCTAGGACTTTTTTTAGTCCCAACTAAAAAGTCCCTAGTCCCTACCTGCTTGGTTCTAGGGACTAAACATGGACTAGAGGTTATTAAATGACATGCTAAAAGACCATGTTACCCCTAGTAATGAACTAATAGAGATAAGGTACGATGCGGGGCAGGGGCAACTATTGGAAAAAGTCCCAAAAAGACTCTCCCTCGGGGTCTTCTTTCTTTAGTCCCAAATGCCCACTTTTAGTCCCTAAAAGTCCCTCCTGTTTGGTTTAGATGGGACTGACAGGGACTTTTTTTAGTCCCTACACCAAAAAGTCCCTGTAAACAAACACCCTCTAATAATGCCGCTGGAAAATTGATGCAATGCCACAGCTAAAAGCAAATTACATGTTTAATGAATTTTATTGTTAATATAATATCTTTGTTAATATGAATCAATGCCACCGTTTGAGAAATGCTACCGTCTTGCTTTCTTTCCCATTTAGATAAGTTAGATGCTTCTTTTTGTTGGCTTCTGAGTCATCCACCGTTATTGACCACTAGTTGTTTCCTTTGCACCTCTGTGTAAACAGGGTTATCTACTTCACCTCGTTGCTATTGTCACCTTTTGTTGCACTACACAAAACACTTTTGTTTTAAGAGTGTTTTGTGCAGTTCAACCAAAATGTCACACCGACAATGTTGCTTGATTGCTTGATCTTAGTGGAACTGCACAAGAGGAGATCTTACTTCCTATCCGTGTTGGCAAATTTGGTTCAGATCTTCTTCTTGTGAGTTGTTTGAATTCCGTGTCATGAGAGGTCAGTACTAGCCTTCTTTCACATGATTGTGCAGTGTGCTTTCATATGTTGTGCTACTTGTACGGTAATGTTGCTTGATTTTAGTGAACTGCACAAATGGAGACAAGACTTCCAATCTGTATTGCACCGTAATATCCCATTGAGGTAAGATAAGGATATTTCAAAACTGTTGGCCTGTATTTTGCCACTTTCATCAGAAAATTAATGCTGTTGTTTAGTGCTATACTTGTGCTCCCTAATTGACATGCCAAATCTTACATTGAAGGTGAAGCTTGTCTGTTATTGAACCAAGTGATGAAGGGGAAGAACAAGCGGAAGAAAAACAAAAATCAACTCCCGGTGCTGTAATGAAGCACTGGAACTGTGATGACACAAGTAATGATATAGTTTTGCATCTTAATTTATTGCTATGGCTGGAACGAGCAATTGTTTTGCCACTAATTTGATGCCACTCTTAATGTAATATGTAATTATCTCTACTTGTGCAAACAGGGATCTTCTTTGAAGATACCATACATTTTAGTGGAACTGCACAAGAAGATGTTGGAAACATTAAACTAATCGAGGAGTATATAGTAAGCATGGCAACCACAGTAGATAACAACAGATGGTTCTGGAGAAGTGCTTGATCTGTATGCTCTACACAATAAGCCTCCTGACAAAGGTTCGTACTCGCCCACAGATTTCATCCATAGGATTGAGCTTTGTCATCTCTATTGGTGTTGTGCTACTATTTAGATACTGTCATGAGAAAGTGGTATTGTCCTTGAGAAGTGCTTCATCTGTGCTGTTTTAAATATTTCCTTTCCTTTTTTGAGCAAACAGGGATGCTAGCATTTAGTTGTCCTCTTGTCTTTGCACAATAGGATCATCCTCCTCTGAAGAAGAATATGGAGTACGTGAAGTGACTAGTTCCGATTATGCTAGGATGAAGAAGCCCTATCTATCTTCTCATCAGAAGGAGCAGTTGAAGGATGGTTACATTACTCCCCACAAGACCAAACTAACTTCAGCTCAGAAGGATTGACACATCTCCATTTTTTTGCTGTGATGCGCAAGTACAATGTTGTTCTAGGATTCTTTCTGGTGAGTTCCATTTTTAAGGTGTTCTCTACATGGACCATGTAGGTGCCTATTTAAACTGTCAATTCATAGTACAGTTTCCTTTATACTAATCACTTTTTTTGTATTTGTGCAAACAGGGGTGCTCGGCTTGATTTCAATGGGAACTGCACAAAATGTTCATGAATACATCGAATCATTCATTTCCACCACAAGAAAGGAGGTGACGATATGTTCAAGGCGTTGCAACATACACTATAAAAAAAATACACTTCCGTGATGATACGTGTTTGTCACAGTAGGTCACGTTTTTTGTCATGCATGTACATCCATGACAAATTTATGACAGAATCAAGATAGTCATACCTGTGCTGTCGTAGAAGTGTTCCATGACATTACCAAAATTATCATCACGGAAGTGTCCACTTCCATGACGATAAATCGCGCGTCACAGAAGTGCTTTCGTCAAGGGTGAGCGACACGTGGCATCCATCATAACAGAACGCCGTTAAGCTATCGGGTCCGGTTTTGGATCCGATAACCCGTTAACAGCCCCGACCAATGGGGATTTTCCACGTGTAAAATCATCATTGGCTGGAGGAAACACGTGTCGGCTCACCGTTGGGACAGATGTCATCCACTAATTGGACACAAAGCGCCTATGATACGTCGACACGTGGCACGGCCCAACAGAGGCCCATTCCTGTGAAAAGTCCGGCCCATTTGACTTGGTCAAAAGGTGGCGGGCCGGCCCACGGCAAGCCTGTTAACGGCCTGTTCGCATATAGCCCATTTACAGCCCGCTAACCCAGGGCCCGTTTACGGCCTAACTTAATTAGGCCCAGTAGCGTCATCTGGGCCGTCCAATATAATTCCAGCCCGTTTTAACTTCCGGCCCATGTATGGCCCATGACGTCTTTCGGCCCATATGAGGCCCTTATTACTCTCAGCCCATTAACGGCCCGTGGTAAAACTGGCCCGTAATGAACAGTGTATCACTTTATAACCATTAACGGCCCATGGTGAAACTGGCCCGTAATGAACAGTGTATCACTTTATACCCATTAACGGCCCATTATTCCGTTGGGCCGTTTCCATCCCATGTTATCTTTCGGCCTTCTCGGGGCCCATTTATTCTTGGGCTCATTTCCACATTCATTTACTTACGGCCCATTACTGTCATTTTCTGCTTGTGGGCCAAATTCAGCCCGTGGTTACAGTCGGCCCGTTTGTGGCCCGTTAATACATTGGGCCGTTTTCATAGCGTCATCAAAATATGACCAATTAACGACGGCCTGTTATGGTCGGCCCATAAATGGACGATTTCAATTCTAGCCCATTTACAGCCATAATGTGGTCTGTTATTGGCCCATGTTTGGCCAACCGATCATAAGCCCGTAGAAGGCCCATTGATGATACGGCCCATAGAAGGCCCATTGTGTCTATGGCCCGTATAAGGCCCTTTGTTTCTATGCCACGTAGAAGGCCCATTGTTTCTACGGCCCTTAGAAGGCCCATTGTTTCTACGGCCCGTAGGAGGCCCATGTAAACTACAGCCGATGGGCATCAAAGTTCACCACCAGTGCAAATATAGGGAACACCCTACACTATACAAAAATGGCTTGCTGTTTTCTTCAGCCGGTGGCTGCACGTTAAGAACAAATTTTGTATCGCACCAAAACAAATTACAACTATAAAACAAAAGGAAGGTTGGCATAAAAGTTAACAGTCTAGTAGATAAATGCACCACCAGAAGTTCAGAAGCTCAGTTCATATGACCTAACTGTTACGTTTTCATGTTGTATTGTCCGATGGAGCACCATAACCTTCGCCTTCAGTTCTCCTAGGCTCCTGAACAACATAGAAAATGTCTGATAGTCTGGTTTCAAAACCATGCATATCTTGACAACATCGAACAATGTCTCTCCTTGTTTCACAAAGGGTCTCTGTTAGGGAATGGACTTGTGTCTGGAGCGCAGATACAACATTGTTTTGAGCTTGCATATCTTGATCATGAGGCAGTTTGGACGAGATTGCCTTAACAACCAATCCAGTATTACGCAGGAACGTGCTTTTGGCACTGTTAGTGGACAGGTACTGACCCACTATAGCAAGAGCTAACATTGCAGTTATAGTTGCCTCGCCACCTTCAGAAGGTGGCGTTCCACCATTTTTTCCATAGCTCGCTGAAAAGTTGTGGTTTTACATTAGTAGTACCAAAACAGAAGATATTAAGGAGGCAGCAAAACCAAACAAAATAGCTTTGGTCTATATACATAACTTATTCTGGTGAACCCATGTAAAATAATAGTTGTATTTTATTGCAAAGTACATAATAAAACCAGGTTCCAAACATATGACCATGTACCATCGCTAATGTATTATCTATTTCTTCACATTGTATTGAGGGCTAAGGATAAAGAGACGAAGTTTATAATACGGTAAGCATAGTATGACATCATTCATATCACAAAACAACTGAGAAGAGACAAACATGCAATTGTAACGTTGTGTGGGCAAGTCCAGCACGGAACTAGATTATAGGTCAAGATCAAAGGAACGTCACTCCTCTCTTTAAAACCTTGTAAGGTGCAATGATACGCTAAGACAATTGTGTATAAAATTGAAAAGAGTAATAGACATTGGCTGCAAACCATGCAGTTCAAGGCACAAGTCAGAGTAAGTAGTAGTTAAAAGGCATGAGGATTAAGGACTTACAACAGCGGCTTTGACTGGTGTAGTCATGCCCTTCTTCTTGCTGGTGTGACAGTCCTTGAAGATTTCCACGGCATTTGGTTCAGGTACTTTTTGGTCCTTGCAGGCTTTCCTCTGCATTTGGAACAAGTCAATATAGATCTGATAATATGGTACAGCGAAAAGAGTGAAACAACAGCTAATTACAAGAGCCTCGCAGTGTGCAATATAGCTACGAGATCCTGTCGTCTGTTGGAATTTCACTTTCGTGCGGTTGGCCTTGTTCTTTGAACAGTTCACCTACAAGAAGATAGATTTGTGTGGCACATGCGTAAATAGGACTTCAACATGTGATCTGATGACATATATATAATGTACATGATACTTCAGATCGGACCAGTGTTTAACGAGGCCTCTCCAGTCTTCATCAGGTATATTTTCCATTGGAGATGTTTGGGCAAGTTCACTGTTAGCCTTGCCTTCAAAGTGAGTTTTCCTCAAGTTATACCGGTACTATCGTAGAGCAGACTTGAAAACATGGGTGCAAGCTTGTCTGGTTGCATCATCTTGGCTATCCAACTTGAACCTCATCTGTTGAAAATTATGGGAGTCTCATTATCAGCAACCTAGAAAGTATTGGACAGAGCAAGACGATATTACTAGTTTCCATACATAACCATACTTACAGATAAATGGTCGAGGAAGGTGTTGAACTGGGTTTCGTCTTTGTCATTCCTGTACTGAATCCATGTTGGGAGGATACGTACATGACACCTAACAGCAACCGTTGCCTCTGATCCTAACTTGGCTGACTCTGTAGCATCACGTGGCCTTTTTAAACCTGCCTCAAAACGGATCTCCATTCTTCCTCCTCTAGATTTAGTTAACCTATCGAGCATTATCCCTGATGTTTGTTTCCTCTTGCGCCTAGGTGCTAGTCCAAGAACAAACATAGGAAGTGTTAGTGTACATCAAACTGTGAGACTACATATAAAGAAGCATGCAACTGTAACTTGACTCCAGCAACTACCTTCTTGCTATTGAAGCTCACAAAGTTCATCTGATCTTGCCAACTCATCTTGTGTCAAGAGTGCTTCGGAAGTAGTGTCAGGTGGCAAGGGAGCTTGGGAACGTGCTGCTAGCTGAGTTGACGAACGAGTAAATCGTGCAGCTGGTGGTACTGTGGAAGGTGTAGCAACAACTAGGTTGTCTCTGCTTGTTTGGTGGCAGCTATTTGTTTCTGTTTGGCTTGTTCTGCAGCTCGTGTAGCATGGGATACCCTGTCGGTACAATTTTCCATTGGACTTTGACCTTCTATTGCACCATCAGTATCAGCAGAATCTGCAAGATTGTTCCACTTCCCTTTCCCTGTCGTTCTGTCTTGCTTCCTCTTTCTCTGTGCCATGTTAAGTCAAGCCGACAAGAAAAACGAATAACAATTTAGTTCTTCAGAACAAATGTACTTTGATGTAAGAACATGGTGTGATAGACAGATATTGTATGTTCTAGAAACAGGAACACGTGTCTTAGTCACAAGTATAATGTGTAATGTAAGCAGATGCAATTCAACAAAATTAGAAGCAATACAAGCTAGACATCATACATAACATGCAACCACATATAACAGTGAAAAGTTAGAGGGAGCACCTGTGATGGTGCACTAGGGGAGACGCGCTCATCACCAACACAACTACGTTGAGTGTCTATGCATGTGTTGTCTTGGAAATCATCTTGTAGAATCTGTAGAGGCCCTCCATTTGGAAGGAGCACCTTCATCCGCTGCCTTGCTAACTTCCTTCTGCTTTATTGATTTTGAATTGTCAAGTAAAACCGACAAGAAAAAGCAATAAAATTCACTCTTCAGAACTCATTCGTGCATGATACTGACAATCACTACTTTGATGTAAGGCAAACACATGATTCCAGGATGGAATAATACGAAAAATAGGACGGCATGGCATATTCACAACTGTTTGTGTAAACTAAGCAGAAACCATTTCACCAAATAAGAAGCAATGCAATCTAGACACCACGTGAAATATGCAACCAATATGGCTCTGCCAAGTTAAAAGTGTCCCATCATAAATGGCATTTCAACAAATTAGAAGCAGCGCATTCTATAAATCATATCAAAGATGCAACTAATATCACACTGCATATACTGAAGGTGTCTCGTCATATTGATTTATGCGGGATACAAAAAAACAATAGTTTTATGTGAGGACATGCTTAATAGACAGATGTACTATGTACTAAATACAGGAAGGCATGTCACATTAACAGGTATAATGTATAAGCTAAGCAGAATAGCACATGCAGTTTAACCAGATTGGAAGAATTACAATCTAGACACTATATGCAACATGCAACCACATATCACGCTGCCAAGTTAGAGCAAGCACCTGCGATGCTAGTGTAGGGGAAATGCGGTAATCAACTACAGAGCTACGTTCACTATCTTCATCTAGCCTTGCTGTTTCTTGAGAATCATGTCGGGAGGCTGACACTGCATTCTTTAAATGAGGAGTATTCACTTGCCTGACTGCCTCATCACAAGTGATTGATGAGGGATACACAAGAACATTAGTTTGATGTAAGAACATGGTTAATACACAGATGTACTAGTATGTACCAAAAACAGAAAGGCATGTCATATTCAAAGGTATAATGTGTAAGCTAAGCAGATGCAATTTAACCAAATTGGAAGCAATACAAGCTAGACATCCGGCTGGAGTGGTGAGCATGATCATCTAGGACCTGAGAGCCTAGTGGGAGGCGGGCTGCTTCGCCACCATCGCGACTTTTTAGTTGGCTTCCAGGTGATGCCTCTCTTTGCTGGCCTTGTCACTGGCTCAGCTAGTGCCCTGACTAGCTATTTGTCTTCTGGTGCTCACGGGATGGTGGTTCATGTAAAAAATATCTTTCTTTATCTTAATAAAGACCGACTTCGGCCTTTCGAATACAAGCTAGACACCATATGGAACATGCAACCACATATGACACCGTGAAGTGAAAGCAAGCACCTGGGATGGTGGTTCATGGCGAGCGAGATCATCAACTCCAGAGCTATGTTCCCCGTCTCCATCTGCTGACACTACACCCTTTAAAGTCTTGAAACGTGTCTGGCTTAGCCGCGTACCACGCTGGAGCGACTTCTCTCTTATCTTTTCTGCTTCTGTCAAGGCAGGATCTGAAATACCCTTGCATAAAAACACAATAGTGAGAGTATGGGTGAAGTGTGTGCAGAACTAGTGCACTGTAAAAGTAGCTGATAGCAGGTGGCTGAAAAATGAATAACAGGAGACATATGATAGCTCTACAACATTGCATGGCAAACAAAATTAGATTCTACTCCGTATGATTTTCTAATATATGAGCACAGGAAATGCAGGTACTCCTCCAGCACACCACCACATGTGGTCATGTCAAGATAACAGTCGACTGAAAATAAATAGGTCATTCGATTTTTTTAATGAACCGTCCGATCTATAAGGAATGGGCAGATGGCCTTCGTCTACCTCCCGCCAGTCACTGTTGACAATCTTTCTCGAACCGCCAGCAACCACCGGCCCAGACCCTTGCCTCCGCCGCCCCACCCTCCCCTCGACCTCACACCACCGCCGTGCTTGGCAGCGCTCCCAGGCCATCCCTTTAATCCCGGCCGACCCCCAGATCGGGCGCCGGTAGCTCTAGGCCCCACACGCCCCTAAGATAAACACCGAGGCGCTACTTCCCGGGCGTAATAGGCGGACTAGCGTCTGTTACGCCGGGGAATGCTTCCGTTAATTGGGAATCAACTGACCAGGAATTGAAATTCAGGGGGGGTGACGGACCTCTAGCTAAGGTGAAATAGTATATAAGGAGAAACCTTGTGCATCACAAGTTACTAGGAACATCTAGTATCAAGAAGAAGCGGTCAACTAGTGTCTTCTCTGGGATGAATATCGTGCAAGCAGACACGTAAGATTTGCACGAATAAGGGAAGAGGAGTACCATTTTCGGTTGCCGGTGTGGTCACCTCCACATGTCGCGCCGATCTTCTTCTTTTTGCCGGGGAAACCGATGTTCTGGAGGGTGCAGGCTTGGACGACCCATGGCCAAATTGTTGACTGTGTTGCCGTGGCCGTATGTCGGCGAGGGGGAAGCAGATCCGAGGCGGCGAAGGACGGCGTAGCAGGAACAGCTCCGGTGTGGTGGAGGGTGGCGAAGTTGGAGCGGCAGCGGTGAGGCGCAAGATGGCGTGGTTGAACTGGCTCGGGTACGATGGCTCGGCCTCGGTTTCAACTACTAGCCGTGGAGGGCGTTGCGGTTGAGGTTGCGGTGGACGACGACGTCGGGGTATCGGCTCCGGCGTGATGGAGGAGGGCGGCGGTTGATGGGTGGAATGGGGTGGCGGACGGAGGACGCCGGGGTTTCGCGGCTGGTGGAGAGGCAGTTTTTGCACCCACAGAGTACGAATGGAGAATCGGACGGGTGGGCAGGGGGGGGAGGGGGGAGAACCATGTTTCGGTCTGGGACACACTTGTTTTTGGCTTTTTTGAACATAAGATGGGACGCGCTTGTTTGAAATTTGGGAAAAGTACAAACTTTGCCCCCCTCTTAAATTTCGGACCTACTGCGGGTCGGAGGTAGGATGGTAATCCCAAGTGTCCCAAATAGTGGGCGGGAGCGATTTCGGCCGCGCGCATGTGTGCTAAGGCGGCCATTGTGTATGAATGTTTTTCGGAGGCGGTTGCGTGGCGTCTAGATGAAGCTACAGACCTACCCCGGTTTAGACCTTTGGACGTCGGGCCGGTAGGTTTCACGGGTCGGAGACCTTGTACTACCAAACATTGGTCTCACGCGGTTTCGGGCGAGTAGAGGCTCTTTTGGCGCATCGTTCAAAATTTAGAAACACAAGCATTCACGTTTAGAGTACTCTTGAACTTTGAGGATTGACCTAAATAGACAACGTTAAATTTGACCTTGTATGTTTGAAAACCTCATTAAATTATCCGCTTCTTTTTGAAGTTTTGACACTTGAAAATCCTATAACTATGATTATTTTGGAATGGAAGAGCTAAATTAGAATCTATTTTTTACACGACTACATATGCTATTATGTACAAAATTAGAGCAAAGATTGGTGCCCCCATAATTTAGGTATGATTTACAAATGCCATGATATCAAATTCAAATAGTTGAATGGACTTCATGTTGAATTCGATTGTTTAAAACCACCTTAAGTTGAGTTCAAATGTATGCTAGTTCATAGGTAGCTATTTATAATGTTCATTGTGTAACTTTCGTATGTATAATGTGCTTTACACACACAACATGAACTATACTCACGTTTATATTCGATTGCTAAAGCGATGCATTGTCTGGAGTTCAAAATACTAACTATGTGGATCAATTGTGTCGAATAATAACATAGACATGCTCAAATTCGATAGAATCTAGATGTCTGATGGATCAATGACCGTTCCTTACGTGAATTGCAAATATCATGATCCCATCCTAATATTTGGATACAATTTATATCTTTAATCAATGTGTACAACAGTCTTGTACGTGTAGTTTCAGTCTCCATCGGTGGTCCATGCTCACACACTCTCTTCTGAGGTGTCTTTCTCGCACACATGCTCTCGATATAACCCTCCCTCCCTCTCGTAACCATTTATGACTATTTTCACTAACCTTTATCACAAGCACTCTTCCTCTCGCAAGCATACACACGCGCAATCCCCATCGACCCTTTCTATATACATAGACCTGCCTACGTGTCTCCTGTACGCACATTATCTTTAGGCATGTCTCTCACGCATTGTCTCACACCTCTCTTCCTAATCGACGAGTATGATTCTAGCAGAGCATTCTGTGGGATGCCCCTTAAAGTTAGGTTGGATGAATAGTAATATCAGAGATAAAGGGGTTATCTTAGTCCGAGAACCTAGGGTTACAAATCCTAGCCGGCTTTGTCAGTGGACATAGAGTCCTTCACAATTATGCTATCTTTGTCTTGTACGACTAGTCATCCATGGGTCTCCCTAAATGCGTCACGGGCCGACCAATGTGGCGCAGGACGGAACCGAACGAAGGTCCTCACCTCGACCCACCGGACCTCACGCGGTGACACACCCTCTGCCCCCATGTCTCGTTATCTTCTCACACCCACACATACCAACACAGACACCACACACAGAAATATATTCTCCTGGTGCCTCTATCCACTCCCCCCTTGCATATACACACTCAAGGGAATCTCTCGCCGTGATGTCATATTCGTCTCTCTCTCTCTAGACCACTCTCATTTCTCATGCTATCTCTCCCACACCCCCCTGTCGGCCCCTCTATCCATGACTCTCTCGAATACGTAATACACACACATACCTCTCTAGGCCCTGCCAAATGCATCAACTACACATTCACACATGTTACATCACGTACCCCATTGATCTAAAAAGCCCTCTCTTCACGTTTATTTCGCATACAACATTCCTTTTGAATAAAGTGTGGCCAAAAAAATATTTTAGAATTTCTACATATATACAACATTACAAAGTTACATGGAGGAGTATGAACGCTTGCATTGCATGGTGCCCACAATGATATTTATTCCGCACTGTGAATTTGTATATTTTTATACTATATATAAAGTTAGTCATAATAAAGAGAAACGAAGAGCATCTCTCTCTCCATCGCATACCCCCCTCTACGCCCCTTTCACGTACGCACACAAACTATCTCCGGGTCCTCTAAAAGTAAGCCCCCAGCACATTCACGCATGTTTCATCTTTCTCTCGCGATATATACAGTGACGATCATTGTATTTGAAGCGAAAGCACGATACGTGCATTGGACTTCAGAATCCACTCATTACGGTCACCATTTACGTTTTGTGGTTATTATACAGTCACGGGCTCACCGTACAACTATGTATTTGCTCAAGACACGACTAGTTGACCAGTTAAACGCTCCACGTGGCACCTCTAGTGTTGCATCACATTATCTCACTACCATCGGGCCCACCTGTCGGCTTGTATCTACTCTACATCTACACTCTTATAAAATACTAGCAAGATGCCCATGCGTTGCACGGAACATCAAGATGCATTTGTATGAGTAGTTTATCTTGTGGGAGAAAAGGATGAACAAGGGAAGGCCTTATTTGCAAGTGTGGAGAGGGGTGTGGGTATCTTTTTGCCAAATTACCATAGTTTCCTTCCTATCCGTCAGATATAGATCGGACGACCAATATTGCAGGATGGCAGGCACACGATCATCATTGACTATGCTTTTTATAAGAGTAGGGATAAAATACAGTCTTATAAAAAACAGAGTTGGTGATGATGGTGTGCCTGCCATCCTGCAATATAGGCCGTCCGATTTATATCTGACAGATAGGAAAGAAACTATGACAATTTTGCCTAAGATGTACCCACACACCTCTCCACATTTGCAAATAAGGCCTTCCCTCATTCATCCTTTTCTCTCACAAGATAAAATAGTCATACAAATGCATCTTGATGTTACGTGCAACGCACGGGCATCTTGCTAGTAATAATGAAAACAACGACAAAAAAATATTGGACGGTGGTTCGAAGTCATGACCGCAGGCACATCGAACAAGGTGGCCTTGTATTGGTATGCTGAGCCATCTGTTTTAACACACAGGAGCTGGTGTGGTGATTATACACACATGCACGCATGCACACGAACTGCATGCACGCAACACTCACACGAACACATGCACCCACGCACGCACGCAACACTCACACGTACACATGCAGCCACGCACGCACGCAACACTCACACGAACACATGCACCCACGCACGCACGCAACACTTACACGTACACACGCAGCTACGCACGCACGCAACACTCACACGCACACACGCACGCATGCATGCACACACCAGTACACCACACGACCAACACACACTCTCACGCTCAAGTGCTCAACCTACACGTGCATGCGCACACATCAGGCCCTGACAGACACATACACAACCAGGTGATTCCCGCGCATGGGGTGGAGTCTTGTCGCGCCTGCGTAAATTTGTGTTTATCTGACCTTTTCCCTTTGTGAACTGACAGGTGGGACCCACAAGGAACGTGGTCAATTTAACTAGTCAACATGGTGCCATGCAGACTATTTGGCCGGTCAACAGAGTGCAATCCGATGCTGAACCATGAGCAAGTGACCGTATAATCATCGCAAAACGTATATAGTGACCGTAATCAGCTTATTCTGAAGTTCGCTGAACGTATTACGCTTTTCTCTCTGTAGGCCCTCCAAAACTACATCTCTACACGTTCTCGCATGTTACATCTAACAACTATGCAATACAACACTACTACTACTACACTATAACACAATAAATCATATGTGTTTTTAGTTTTACTAGATATCATATTGTTAGTTAATTATTCAGTTTGCATACATTAAAATTGCCTTTGAAATGTATGGCCAGTATCATATACCGCTCGGGAAAAATCCCGACCTTTCCTGTTTAATCGAGTTTGTATCGATGGATCGTGTGAAACAGCAAAACTATAGTACTACATACAGTACAAGTGACAGTTCACTGGGCTGTCATGTCATGTACTCCTCCGTCGTAAGAGTGGAGCACTCGCTTTCATAAATCTTCTAGTCCCTTTCGCCGACATGTGGGGCATCAAGCTACCGGGTCCATGTGCCATACCGGAATACAGTGCAGAGCAGCCAGGGTGAAGCACCCAGTCATGGTGCCGGCGTAGTAATGAGAAATGAGGCGTCAAATCACAAAGCTGCACCTTTCCCGCAGTTAAGTTTGAGGGACGAAGTAATAATGCTAAAAAAAATAAGTTGGAGGGACGAAGCAACCATCATTTCACTCGTTGCTGAATCCGCTTCTCCCTCATCTTCTTCAAGTTAACCACGTGTTGCTTCTGCCATTGTTCTGCCTCATGTGGGAAGCGGATCGGCTTGGTAAAAGCACTGACACGTGGGACCGCATGTTAGCAAACCGCCAGGACAACGTCCTCTAAAAATAAGAAACCTCCCCCGCCATCCGCGTGGCAAAATCACCTCCTTTTTACTAATCTTGATTCTATAATTTTTTAGATCAATATGATTGAGATTTGTATAGATAGCACACATGAGCAAAACCAAGTGGTACGGTTAAGGGCATCCACAATGTGTAGCCAACTGTGAAAATAGCTTTTGGCATCATGGGAACCATTGTGGACGGTGTTGCCAAAGCCAAAAGGATGGAACCGAAGCTCCCTGATTGATTGATTGATTGAAGGAATAAAAAATGCAACGTCTCTCCTCTTTCTCCCGTGCTTGGACGCATGTACAGTATAGAGGATAGAGTCTACTCCCATGTCCCTTCTATCACAAATCACAAAGCAGTGAGGCGTCAAATCACAAAGCACGGACGAACCAACCATCATTTCACTCTTCGCTGACTCCGCTTCTCCATCGTCTTCTTCGAGAAACCATCTCACCGCACTAAGCTGGACGGACAACGCTATTGTGTACGAGTAGTACTAGTACATTTACGCGTCCTTTGGTTCAACGGACTTCCTGGATGCAAATAAGGCGGTTGTGTCGGCTTGCAGGCGACACTTGCGAAGGACTTACCGTGGTCTCCCTCAATGGTGTTCTCCGTCGAACGCACTTCGCCAAACCACAACGTTCGAGATATCGTCGACGTCACCGCAATGGGGAAGGAAGTCAAATATAGTTACTACCTCCATTTTTTTGTACACAAGGCCAGTATATCAAAATTACAATTTGCAAAGGCCACTAACACTAATCGAGGCAAAATTGATGGGGTTTGCCTTGTACTAGCAACCAAGGACATTAATATCCCCTGCATGTATGCGGAAGTGAGAAGGTTGGTTTGCATGGCGCTGCATTAATCAAGCGATGAGGAGTGAGATGGTTAGCTCTTTGGGCTTTGGAGAAAAAATACGCATTAATTGACACGTGAAACAAGGATTTGTATCGAATAATCCCGCGAAGGAAAACCCCGCCTTTCTTTTTTAACACTAGTTCTCCTAGTACGTAGTACTAGTACTACGTACTTATCCTGTTTGGGTCTAGGCCTTGCATTGCCATACTTCGCCACACATTTTTGCCAAGCTTGCCTAAAGTTTTCAAAATGAAAAGGAGGTACACTTGCGCACGGCTGCCGCGGTCGCACCGCACCCTCACACGGTCACTCCTGCACGCCGCGGTCGCACCGCACCCTCACAAGCACAGTCGCTCATGCACGCCGCAAAACCAACCAAGGGAACACACCCTCACTGACACGTGTTGTCGCATGTGAACAAACCAAACTTAGCCATCCTACCACTGACACATAATTTTCGTTCATAGAGTATGTTTATCCAACCGCATGTTGGTGAGTATCCGTATGGCCCGTGCGGTGGTCTGTTGGGGAAGAAGAAGAGGTGAGGAAGAAGGGTTAGGAGACGTAGGATATTCATCCAACCGCCTGAAATGGTAGACTGGCCCAAGTCAGGCGACTTGCATAACAATATATGTTTTTACACAGCAAAAGATCCATAAAAACAACAACATAAAGAAAAACTATCACTGCTCGCGGAATGAGACGGCCTCGTCGTCTTTGGCTGCCAGCGCAAACCAGCCGTAGCTGCCGACGTGTGTCTCTACACCGTGGTTGTCCTCGGCCTCCAGCTACTCGTTCACGCGGAGCGTGCGGGCGCTCTGCACGGACGGGAGCACCGCCCGGTTCAAGTCGAGGACGTCCGGTTCCGCCTGCAGGAGGGCGTCGATGGCAGCGGCATCCGCGCGCTCCGCGTCGAGTCGAGCCTCCGCCGCCCGGTTCAAGTCCAGGACGTCCGGTTCCGCCTGCAGGAGGGCCTCGATGAGAGCGGCATCCGCGCGCTCCATGTCGAGTTGTGCCTCTGCCGCCTGGTTCAAGTCCAGGACGTCCGGTTCCGCCTGTAGGAGGGCCTCGATGCCAGCGGCATCCGCGTGCTCCGCCTCAAGTTGAGCCTCTGCCGCCCGGTTCACATGCATGACATCCGGTTCCGCCTGTAGGAGAGCCTCGATGGCAGCGGCATGTGTGCGCTCCGCGTCGAGTTGAGCCTCTGCCTCTCGGTCCTCCTTTAGTATTGCCAGGTTGAACCGCTGGTCCGCCTGCACCATGGGGGACTCGGACCCCGGCACGAAGTCGACGTCCGTCGTCTCATACCCATCGGGGGCCTTCTGCGCCGCGACCTCCACCACGAACATTGGATCGGCTTCCTCCTCCTCGTAGCTTGGCTCCAGAGAACTCGGGGATTGGCCTGCCGCAAAGCGAGCTTGGGAACGGAGGTCTCTGGCGCCGACCGCCGCCGCGATTTCTGCGCGGCGCTCCGGCGTCAGCATCTTGTAGTACGTGATCTTGCGGCGCACCATGGCTTTCCGGTGAACTAGGGGACGCTTGATGCGGGCTAGGGGATCGAAAGGTGGGGGAAGGGGCTGGAGATTAGGTGTGGTTTTAGGGCAGTGGCTGGCGTAGGCCGAGCAGCGAAGGTTCTGGTGTGAATAGTGGTTCCGATGACGACCGGTCAATCGGTTTTTACTGTGCATCGCTCTTGTCGCCTTCGCGTTGCAGCCCAGCACGCTGGACCCTCCATGTTGCTCACCGAATGGAACGTGCTTTGTCTTGCGTTTTCACTCGCTTGTGGGACCGCAGTTGAGAGCAAACCGACGTCCCTCCCCCTCCCCCGCCCGCGTCATTTTATGCGGAGTAAATAAAAACAGAGGGAGTATACTACGGATGAGGATCCCCTGACATGGCCGAACCCATTGAGTAACTGACATGCAGGGCCTAGCAAGCATGGGGTCCGCCAGTAAGTGACCGAAAGGGAGGGTAAGGCAGGGATACGTATGTGAAAGGAGCTTCCAATGATATAATTTTCACATTATACATCTCATGTACTATTAATCTTGTCAATAGTCAAATGCGGTTTTGAAAAATGCATTAGATCATGGTTAATAATATAGCCAGTCGATGGCTATAAGGAACTGCCATGTCATCTATAGCCATCATCTATTATATGCACTCATACAGTAGTGTGGGCTATAAGGTTCGCTATTTTCCGCAAAAAAATTTTATAAGGTTGGCTATTGTATTAGTACTTTTTTCCATCTCCTCTCCATCTCTTTCTTCATATTTATTGTATGTATTTAACTAGGAATGCGTATATAGCTAGGCTCTTGCATGAGAGCTCACTCCCCTTACTTTTTCACATCTCTCTCCTCCACATAGGCCCTATATAAATGGAAGGAGGGAGTACAACTATGAGCACTGCATACTCTAGTACAGATGTTGTCAGTACTCCACTAGTACTATTGGACAGGGAGCTTAAAAAAAGTTACTATTGGACTGGCTATACGTGGCGAAATCCTAGTAGGAAGAGCATGCGCGAGAGCAAGCACATTCACGTGGTTCAAAACAAATCGGAAACCATCTCGAGTACAAATCTAGGAGTACGTACGAATCTAACAATATTGATTGGGCGTTGTTGAATGTTGATACTTTTTTTATCAAAGTAGAGATACTTTGACTACACATAAAACTTATATGTAAACTAGAAAGGATAGGAGGGAGTATATTGTATGTTCAAAAACGAAACGAACATTGAATACCCTTTATATATGATTTGCGGATGCTATGATCACCGGTTCAAAATTTTGAATCCGCCTTAGGTATCACACATGCCCCCACTCGTTCTCTCTCGATTTCATCTCGGGGTCCGGAGATCAATTGAAAGAGGACTAGGGTGGGTACAATACGTTCGTTTCGCTTATGAACGTACAATATACTCCCTCTGATCCACACAGACCCCCCCACGGGTCATTTCTATCATAGAAATAGACCAAACCTTTATCTCCTTGCACGACACGCAATTGATCTCTGAATCGATCTCGTCAACAT
This sequence comes from Triticum aestivum, assembly GCF_018294505.1. NCBI lineage: Eukaryota > Viridiplantae > Streptophyta > Magnoliopsida > Poales > Poaceae > Triticum > Triticum aestivum. The sequence continues at coordinate 362,588,766 of NC_057802.1, read as the reverse complement.
GTGTCAGGGCATGCATGAACCGAATGAGATGCCAAAACTAAGACGCAAAGCGACACATAGTGGAGTCAAAGTGAAACTTCAAACGAATCATTTGTTTGTATGCATGTCGGACAAATTACAAATAAACATTGGAAATACAAGCATGGTCTAGGCCCACATGCGAATGATACTCGGCAGAATGTTCAAATGAGGCATGCGGGAGGATGGACTCGACTGGAGGGCGACATGATCGATGGAGAAGAGGGTTGGAGATGAATGAGAAATAAGCAAACGCCACATGATGTCTTGACCGGCTCAAATAAACAATAAGTTGTCTCACTTGGCCTACATAGTGAAAGGCCTAATGCGCAACGCGGAGCACTGACGCTCGAATATGGCTGGGAAAACAGGGAAACCGACATGTGGGGCACACCTGTCGGGACGACGTAGCGCAAACTAGTCCAATGGAGGAGCTGGCCCACGACCTCCTCGCCACCGGCAACCGTTCATGTGGGTCGTGGGGGCCAACAACGTGGCGCAGCTCCAGCACCGCCTCTGGACACGGCGACCGCGGTGAGCGACACGCTCATCGTCGCTAGACACAGTCGGTTTCAGTGTGCCAAGGGTGGCGTTAGTGCTGTGGCACGACCAACAGCTAGTATGTTTGGTTTGTGCCCAAGGTTGCCCCATCAAAGCATTGGGTAGCAAAAATTTTGGTTGAGGTTTTGGTTGCCCATGATTTGGCCGACATCGGCAAGAAAAATGAACTAGAGTTGGCTAGAGTTCATTGGCATGCCAAAAAATGGCAACCATCCATTTTTGGGCCATGACCAAAACCTCAAAAAAAATGGCAACCATCCAAACAAAGACCAATCTTTGGGTCATGACCAAAATTTTGGTAAGGTGCACTTTGGCCACAATCCAAACACACCCCAACACCCGGCTCGTCGAGGATGCACGGGGCGCCGGGACGCGTCCGCGAAGTGGTGTAGCGCGGCCAACTGCATCCTCAGGACCTGAGACGATGCCGGGTCGTCTTGCTTTTTCAATGACATGCATCGATCGCATGTGAGCAAAGGGCATCTCCAACGTTGCCACGACCGCAGCTGACTACCCTGGCACACCAAAAACCCTCGTCCCTCGCGCCGTCACGCGGTGAGTTCCCAGCCGGCGCCAGCTGCCTGTATTCATGTCGTCCGTCCGTATGCCGTCGTTAAGAGGCTCGGTGCCCGAGGAACCAACTCCGGCGACTTAATGACGCACCAGGACGCTTGGCCTCACCGGAATGCGCTACTTAAAGCGGCAACGCCCAGCTAACCTCCACACCATAGTGCATCGTCCTCCTACCTGGCACCACATACGCCATGACCGCAAGCGCGAACGCTCTGCGGGAGAGCTTGTCTTCGGGGATGGAGCTCGAGGTCGCCGCCCTCGCTCAAGTCGCCGCACAAGCGGTGGCCACGCTGGCGGCCGACGACGGGAGCACCGTCAGCCACGCGTCCTACTTGCCGCCGTCCAACATCCGGCACCGCCGAGGTCGGGGACTCCTCCGAGGATGAGTAGGGCATGGGAGGCGACAGGGCATGGTGTGCCAACTGGCCGGTCCATCTCCCGTGTTCTACTTTTCCTCGCCGGAGACCGCACCTTCACTTCACGGGTCTTGAACCTCGCCCCCGTACATGGAGATCGCAGATGGAGGACGTCGGTCGCCGCCATAGAATAGGTTTAGGGTCGGGTTTCTTTTATTTTCTGTCCTATAAAAGTTCGAAATGTAATGAAGATCTGCCGTGTTTGCATTAATCTCGGCTGGTGTATATGAACTTTCACAATAATATAGTATATTGTAGATGTACTAGCAAGATGCCCGTGCGTTGCACGGAAGATCAAGATCTTGTGGGAGAAAAGGATGAATGAGGGAAGGCCTTATCTGCAAATGCACATTCACGCATTTCACATTTTTATACATCTACGGGAACCTACGAAAGGGTTAACGTAAATTGCCTCTCTCTCTCCTCCCCTGATTTTCATGGTGGTGGGCCCCTCCCTCCCCCCAATCTACAATCAACAGCTCACACGTTTCACATTATGTTAATTACGTAACTGGGACTACGTAGGGTAGCATTACTCGTCCTAAAAAACCCAACTAAGCCAACCTCCCAGCATATCGCGCGGGAAAAGACCCGGCCGCGCCGTTTTAGTCGGGATTACCGGATTACTAGTAGTAGTATCGATGGATCGCACGAAGCAACAAGTTTTTTTTGAGGGGGCGAAGCACCTAGTTTAAAAGGAAAAAAGGCGGTACACTCATAGCACCCCTGTCGCGGTCGCATTGCACCCCACACACGTTCGGTCCTGCACACGGCTCACGCAAACGGAACGCGCTTCGGCTTGCCTATTCACTGACACGTGGGACTGCACTTGGAGAAACCGACCATGCGCCAAAATCCCCATGCCCACCGCGCGAAAATCCTCCCCCCCACCCAAAATTCCCCCCAAATCCTAGATTCAACCGCCCTTCGGCCAACTAGCCAATAATATTCCCCAAACCCCCCTCCCCCGTCC